>NW_007744892.1:0-15727 GCF_000696425.1 Galeopterus variegatus
GAAAAGAAATAATGAAAGAATATCATTCATACTTTAACCAGCTTTACAAAAGGAAAAAAAAAACTATCAAGAATCAGGCAGTAACTCATGCATCCACCTATCCTACACTGACTAATTGAGATCCTACACAAAAGACTGGACTCTGTGCGTAACACATTAGTCATGACTAATCGAGTGTCTGCTGAAGTAGGAGGGAGACTTCTTGGTCACAAAAAATAATTACAAGAATCTATCACCTCTTGTAATCCTTGGTTCCCAGACTTCATAGAATCACAGTGTCAGGAATCATTTTGTCCCACACCATCTTCATTTTACAGGTACAGAAACTGGTGATCAAAAGGACGATTTGTATAGAACTTTTGTTATTATTATCAACAAATTATTTTCTATTAATGTAAGCATCATGTACATATGGAATTCTTGATCACTTAGAAGCATATTTTAGATATTATTTAAGAAATCTGAATAAACATATAAATCCATATTTGAACAAATATTTTTGCTTAGCTACTGAAAATTGGAGGGTTTCCCAAGTACTAGCTAATTATATATAACATATCTAGAAACATCTTTGAAGAAATAGTTTTTTACACCAATACCATTTGTAGGGTGAAAAAATAACATCAATTTTATAGTTCTCATTTTGTGGTGCCATATCACTTTTCAAAAAGACTGAACTTATTGACATTTATTTACACAGTAACAATGGATAAGTGTGTGGGCTACCCTTAAGTATCACCAGCCCTTTATTTTGCCATTTTATTTATTTCTGCTCCTTTAATAGATGTAAATTTGTAATCCTTATTTGCTTTCCTTTGAATTTACTTTAAGTATTAGGCAGGCAAATACTTTTCTTGTAAAGACTGGTTGAAACTGAGTCTTGTTTCATATATATTGGCTGTTTTTATCCAATGGGCTTTTTTAAGCTTCTTCAAAACACAGCCAAGAAAATATATTCTTTTTGTGTATGTCTTTTTAATAAGGATGTTGTGTTCCTTAATTAACTTTAGTACATACATTCTGAGTTATCAGTTTTAGGGTTGTTTTTTTTTTTCCCTATTACACTTTTCCCATAATATTTATTATAATGATTTTTTTCCCAATGATGTTACTTCACCTAAACAGATATATGTTACATTCATATGCAGTTGACTCTATTCCAAAATGTGTATTTTATTTTAACCAGTTATTCTGATTGGTTGGTTTTAAGCATCACAAACTTTAGACAACTTTTACTTTTTAATATCTTAGAATCAGGTAAGGCAATCCCACATATGTCCTTTTCACCCAGTAGTATCATACCTGACTATTCTTCCACACATACTAGACTATAATTATGTCAAGTTTTATAAAGCACAAGTATCACTCTTGACCTGATGGATTAAGCATTAGAATAGATAAAATAACTGCCAAGGAACAGGCCCAACTGCAGGAACTATTATATAAGACAGGCAACTATAATCCCAATACACACTTTGGAATCCGATAGCCCAGAATTCAAATTCCAGATCCATATTCTTAGCTGTGTAATCTTAAACAAGTTACATAATCTCTCTGAGCTTTACTTTTAACATCTGTAAAATGTGAATGCTATCATTTGTTAAGGTTTGAGGATAAAACAAGGTGTTTTATTTAATTAACTAGCAGACACAAAATAGGTCAGGCACTCTTCTAAGCACTTTATAAATATTAACTCATTTCATCCTCATAATAATCCTATGAAGTAGGAACAATAATTATCTCTTTCTTATAGATAAACTAAAACACAGGGTTTAAGCAATTTTTACATGCCCAAGGTCACACAGTTACAAAGTGGTATAGCCAGAATTTGAATCCAGGCAGTCTGGCCTCAAAGTTCATGCTCTTAAGCACCACACTAAGGTGCCTCTCAAAATAATCTAAAGCACTTGCCTAGTACCTAACATAATGATGAGGATGATGATAAACCACACAGTGCTCAGCCTACTACACAAGCATGCAGCACCCTACAGGTGCTCAAAGATGGTCTGGGGCCACAATGTTCATTAAGGTAACATATAAAACACGCAAGTATATATAGATTAAACTTACGTAGCACAGAACTCTAAAGATATCAATTAATACTACCACCATAGAAACTTAGAGAAATCAACAACATACTATTTTAAAACATGTCTCCCAGCACTAACAGCTTGGATTTTCTCTTAATATTGTTAAATAAATCTTACAAATAATTAGTATTTAATATTTTGATCCTATCACTATTTAACACTCAATTTCAATTATAAACCAAAAGTACTAATTTTTCAAAGTAAATCTCAAGTGAATTTTAACATACTCAGAAAAGAATTAAATTTACTATTTTGTCTTTACTTCCTTTTTAAAAAAATCATTATTTTCTCTAATTAATAAAGTACTACATGTTCACTGTAGAAAACTGAAAAATACAGGGGTATAGAGAAGACTACAACCATTACCAGTAATTCAATATCATCTTCATTTTCAACATAGTTTAAGACATTTAATTTTCAGATTATGATACCTTCTTTCTTTCAATTTTGAAAAGATGAAATTTTTTCAATTTATTGTCAAGATGCTTCAAGAAAAAAGTCTTCTTCAAATACATAAGAGACATTAACTCCACTTAAAATTATTTTTAAATAATGAATACTTTTTTCCACTTCTAATGTTTAATATAAACTAAGTTCAGTCAGAGGACAAGATTGAATTCAAGTAAAATGTTTTTAAAAGTAAACTTTGATAAGGGCCGGCCCGTGGCTCACTTGGGAGAGTGTGGTGTTGATAATACCAAGGCCATGGGTTCAGATCCCAATATAGGGACGGCCAGTTTGCTCACTTGGGAGAGCGTGGTGCTGACAACACCAAGTCAAGGGTTAAGAGCCCCTTACTGGTCATCTTTTAAATAAATAAATAAATAAACTTTGATAAATTGAGAGTCATAGGTTTAAAAACTAATTATTAATTAATGACAAACCTTGGAACTAAAATTCATTCTCTTCCACAGTACAGATAAGACCAAATCACTCAATAGGCATCACCGAAGCATAACATGTTTTAGCCTGGTTTCAGATATGCTAACAAATTGGAACAGAAAAGTAACTTTGATTCTTCTAAACACAGTGTCCTCCAATGAAAACGAACTTTCAGGTAGAATCAATACTATTTAGGTGAATAACTATTCAAAAGGCATCTACACTTTCAGTATATTAACGTTAAATTGCCCCCCAAAGGCCAACCTCAAAATTCACATGCTTTATCAGCCAGTAAAAGAGATGGAAAACAGTGACACAAAGTAGTCAAGTAAAGTGCCCCTTCTCCCTCCCCTCAAACCCTATTTAATTGGCAAACACTAATAGTGCTATGCAATCTGTCAGGGTTTCTATCATCAAACCTAAAGGCTGATTTGATATTATTTTGTTTTACTCTAATTTATGGGGCAGATAAGACCTTTCAATTTTCTAAACTAGTAACAATTAAACTTAATGTTTAAAATGATCCTCAAGTATCTTTTATTGTCATTTTGAATCTGTAAATCTGATCAGTGAGTTAAAATCAATCAGATTAGTAAAAGCACTCCAATATGTGGTAATTCAGTATGCAGATCAGTTTGGGAAAATGGCTCCTTACACCTCAATTTAACTAACAAGTTTTCAGCTTCCACACTTTATATGATTTAATGCTAATCAAGCTAGCATTGGTTTTTATTATATGCTCAGATGTTTTTCTAAGCAAGTTTCTTGATTGGCTATTTGAAGAACAAGCAGGCTTCTCATTCTGCAGGTACTCTGGTTAAGGGCCCTTTATTCCCTGTTTTCAACTACAGTGTTAAATACCAAAGCGTATTTTCATCACATTATATGAATAGTAATGAAACAAAGCAAGAATTTCTTAGATGAGTTCTATAAAACCTTGGAGTTCCCATAAGCTTCACATATGTCTGTGCACCCATGACTGATTAACACACTACATTATTATATTTTATGTCAAGGTGATAGGCAGATTCACACCTTGTCAGGTGCAGTAGACATTATTCTACATGGCCATGCTCTAACTCCCCTCAAACTATACCACCACCGGCACCACTTAAATTCCCCTTCTGCCCCATACCCTGTTACCCCCATTTCCAGCCATGCCACCCTAGCATGAAAGACCATACTTATAAATTAGCTCACTGAAGTATACAGAACAGGAATTATGACCTTGTCTGAAATGTGTGGGATTAGTTTTTTATTCACACTGGATATTACCTAACCAATCCTGGCTCCATTTTGCAACTTTCCACATTTGCAAACCATCCCTTTAATTGAAACAAGCAACGGGAAGAAAAGGATTAATAGTAAACCTGGCACTAGAATGCACCAAACAAGGCAGTACATACCTGCTCGGAAATGTTATCAGGACTAACCACTGAAGACAATTGCTTTTTGAGTCTAAAGATAAACAACCTGATGCTCAGATTCTCTGATGACAGAATGAAACTAAAATCATAGACATTTATTGTGGGAAAGGTGCTTAAAAATGATCTGCTCCAACCCCCTCATGTTCTTGATGAACTAAGATTAAAAATTAGTTTAAATTATTTTAAACTAATATTCAAGTACCTCCTATGTGCTGGGTATTAGTTCATCAATTAGGTTTTGTAAAGGGATTTCTTTAGTATACACATGAAACATGCCTGTTTATGATACACAGTTCACTATAAAGCCTATATAAAATGAACTTAGAGGCAGTACGAATTAGTGGGAAAAACGGAAATCTAAGCACTGGAACCACTTAGTGGAATTAAATTCTGTGGAGCTTTATGCAAATCACCCTCTTATTTATACAGTAAAGGGACTGGCTGTCTTACCTCAGGAATTCTCCCAACTCCAGTAACAAACAAATCAGATCCATTCATTTAAAAATAGCACTGAGTAGTTTGAAAGTCCACATTTGGAAACTAGGAATTTGGATTAAAATGGAAAATGTTTAAAATGTTGCTTAAATTTATGGTAGATTATAAGTAAAATTACTGGTGTACAGATACAATATTAGAATCTTCTGAAAGAATATATTAGATACCATTCACAGTGAATATCTCTGATGAGTGGAACAAAAGAAAGCAGAAGGCAAAGAGAAGAACTTTTGTTTCTCACCTTAAATCCTAAATTGTCTAGTTTTTTCATTGGCATGTATTACTTTTATAATTTTTTACAAATCGTAATAAAAAAAGAACAGGCACTTAAATCATGGAAGACAATGTAATGTAGCAGACAGTACAATGAACTAGGAAGAAAAAGAAAAAAGATTTCTAGTCTGGCCATGTCTATCACTGTGACCTTGTGCGTTTCCAACATTCTAGCTTTCTTAGGAAAATGAAAATGAGACTGCTCCCTATGTCACCATCCCACTGGGCTCAATTTTGTATTAACTGGGCTTAGGTTACTATTGACTCATTTAAGCATTCAGTACATTCATCAAACACTGAAAGAACAGCAGAAACTAAACAAATGTAAAAAACAGTACAAATTAATTTCTTTATAATAAAAATAATTAATAATCAAAAAATCCATCAGAGTTCTGTAAATATTTAATTTTCTGAAGAAAAAGGGACAAGGGATAAAAGATAAGCCTGGTGAAAACCCAAAATCTATTTACTGAGAAAGATAAATAAATACATGTTCAGACCTTGACCTGAACTGGTTTTTTTTTTTTTTTTTTTTTCCGGAAAAAAAAAAAAAAAAACCATTTCGGGCAAGGGTCGGAAATTTTTTTTTTTTTTTTTCCGGAAAAAAAAAAAAAAAAACCATTTCGGGCAAGGGTCGGAAATTTTTTTTTTTTTTTTTCCGGAAAAAAAAAAAAAAAAACCAGTTCAGGCCAAGGTCTGAACATGTTTTTTTTTTTTTTTTTTTTCACTATTTTCCATACATATGTCAATAAAGTAATTAAATTTTTTAAAAATCTTCTAAATCACATAAATTGTACCTCTGCTACGACTAGGATACTGTTTTCTGTTCCCTACTTGATTGATGGGTCATACTTTCTCTAAATACTAATTCAATTATTGAGCTCCCTAATGATGGATCTGAATGCATGAAATTATTCTCTTCAGCTTAACATTCATCCTATATCAAAGAAAAATAAGGTGTGTTATTGCATTTTTCTTCCCAGCTTTATGCAACTGATAACAGGGTCATGTGGTTACCAAAGCAGCTTTATCATAATTTATTATTAAGATGTATTTTTCTATTGCAGTTTTCTCCCCGATTCACATCGAAGTCTTCTTTAGCATTTAAAATATGCCCAAGTTTTAGGTTTTGGGGTTTTAAAAGAATACTTTTTCTTACATTTTGCCTAATAGATAAAATGAATTAAAATTAAAATGTTATTTTTCCCTCCATAACTCCAAGTTTGGCTAAATGTTACAAATAAATGTATCTGTCCTCCAAAGCAAATAGTATCTTTTAACCTACTGTTAATACCAGTCCCTGAATATTTAGGCAAACTTTCAAGAGGCAGACAGAAGGCATCACTAACGTCTCTATACCCAAGGCCTCTGTTCCTTTGACCCAAAGATTCAAATTGATTGGAGATACCTGACCACACTAACCATTTCCAGTTTGACAGCTCTAGAGGAAGGCACAGACCACGTGACTACCACTAGGGAGCTCCTGACAGAGCAGCATCCCTTAGGACAAGTGCCCAGACCATTGCCTATTAACTGAGAGAATGTGCAAGGATGGGAATCTCTTTCTTTCTCCTAAGTATGCATTTAAATACTCTGCTTGGAGCTTTATTGTGCAAGGTTCATAAAAGAAAAGCATGATTAGGAATCTCCTTCAAAGCCTTGAAGGCTACTATCTCTGCAGTCTTCTCTTTATGTCTGGTCTCCACAAGTAGTTTTTCCATTGTTTGCAGTTAGACTTTCTAGCCCAGAAGCTAAAAAGTGAACCACCACTGCTTCTCATTTTTTTCTTCTTTAATTATTTCACACTTATTATCAAGCCTCTACATTTTTTCTTTTTCTTTTTCTTTTTCTTTGGGGAAAACAGAATCAACTTTATTTGTTTACTAAGATTAAGTCCAAGATCATTGGAATCAGACTGCTATAGCAGTGTGACCTTGGACAAGTTATTATCTCTCTGTATCTCAATTCCTTTATCTAAAATTAGGAATATCACTACTACTACCAGTAATCTCACAGGGCTGTTGTGAGGGGTAACAAGACACAAAGTATTATAGAAGTAATTTGCATAGAAATCCATCCCGTCTCCTTCAAAATGTGTTCTTAGCTCTATCACTTTCCAGGTCTGTGTAATATAATTCTCTAGGACTCCATTTCCTCAGCTATAAAACCAAAGAAATAACATAAAGCTCCAGGAGAGTAGTGAAGACAGGAAATAATATAAAGTATTTAGCACAGTATCTCAACAAATACTCGTCTTAACATAAAAATGTTAGTTCCCTTTCCTTCCAATTTGAGGTTGTGCTGTTGAACATCTCTAATTTTGTTACTTCTTATCCTGCCATTTCAATTTGTCTTTCAGTATACATCCAAACCTGTACTGCCAACTCCAAGAAACAGACTTCCTTTCTGCTGGTGCCTTCCCTTAAAGTTTATAGTAGATGCCAACTAATTAAACCCATTCAGAGAAGCAAGCTATAGTGGCACTAGAGAGTACCATAAAAATATATATATATTAATGCATAAGAGGGTTTCGGTGCTTCTCAGTTGCAGGTGTGAGATGTGCTCTAGCCCCAAAAACTTACCATGAGATATAGCAGCCTATAGATTGTAAATGCTAAATCCTTGTCAAGAGACAAAATTAAGACAGTATACAAAAGACGCCAACTGAAAACAGTCTCAGGCCATTTAATAAAATCTGCAGAAGCAAGAAGTCAAGAGCAATTGGGAAAAGTTATATATGAATCACCACAATGCAGTGACAGTTTGAACTGGGCCCTCAAAAGAAGGCTTGGTTTTTCTAAGGGGTTTTTTTAAGCTTATTTTTTTTTTAATCTTTCGCTCTTAAGACCATGTTTATCTGTGGCTCTGGAATTTTGCAATTCTTAAATTCTAACAAGCAACTATTCAAATTTTTTCTAATATTAGTGATTATTAGAACAATATAAGTATCTTCAGGAATTATCACAATTAATCTAAGCTCCATTTTTTAGAACTTTATCATGGTTCTAAACTTGCTATAATGAGGCTACATGCTTTAGATTTTCAAAGAACATACTCTGCCCTATTCATACATCACAATATCTAAACAAAAGCCTCAATAATCTATCATTGTGACATAAGACTGTATAGTGTCTATGAGCAAAATTCACTAGCAGCTCAACTGTGTGCCACAAATGAACATCTAGCAGTCTGTAGACATTTCATAGCACAAGCACATGACATCAGTCACATATCGACCCTGCAAAGCAATTCACCATCTCTTATACATTTTGGGACCACAGGCTAGCAGAAATGGACATAAAAGAATTTCTATGCAACTCTCTGGATCACTCAAGGAGTCCTACCATTAACATAACTGTTTCATATTTTCCACTGCTGCTAAGCATGAGCTTTCTAGTCGGTCAAGTCTCTCTTGACACACCATGCTGATGTGTATCTTTGTGATGGCTGTTTTCCTCCTCTTCAAGATTCTACCCCAACCCATTCAAACCTTACAGATTTGTCAAAACGCACATTAACATCATAAATCTTCCCTCTTCGCTACAGCTCACATTAATATCCCCCAGTTTTTACCTTTAGTTCTTATTATCTATTTCACAGATGGAGATACTAATTATATACAGTGTCTTGCCTCTAATTGCTTTAAGTATTTGTCTTATCTTCTTGATAATTCAAAGTTCCTAGGCAGAACATTGTAAAGTTATTTTACTCATGCCCACTAAATGCCAAAGCAAGATCTTTTTTAAAAACTACTGTTAGAAAAGCTACTCACAGAATATAGATAACAAAGCAAATGTATTGTATCTGAAATTAGTAAATGAGGTAGAACAAGTGTTCAGAGTGAATGTAAAATAACTTCTTGCTTTCAAACAGTTGATAGTCCTATTTGCATATACATATATTGACCTTCAACATATCATTATCTATTAAGTAAAATAAAGCAATGGAACAAAGGGCAGAGTATGTGTACCATTTGATATACCATCTGTATAAAAAAGGGAAATATATACATACATATTTGTGTATAATGCACAAATTAATCTCTGGAAGGATAAAAAGAAACCGGTAATAGGGTTTTACACTAGGAGGAAGACTGGGCAGCTGGGCAGTGGGTGTAGAAGAGATTCACTTTTTAACCCTATACCATTTTGTGCTGTTTAAATTTTGTACCATATACATGTATTTCCCATTCCAAATAATTATTTAAATAGAATAAAATTAGAGAACTTGTCTGTTGAAAGGAAAACATTTTCCACTTCCATTTTAGTGAAGAGAGAACTAAAATGTTCTGCTATGCATATGATTTACTACGATGAAGACATTTATCCAGTGATTTCTTGGGCAACCAGGGAGATTCTAAATGCTATACAACTTCGTAGAAAGATAAATTATCTTAACAATTAATAACCACTTCTACATTGAACTTATAATTATTAACCTTAAGGGTAAAAGCAGCATGAAGAAAAGAGAAAAATGACGGTTGTGAAACTAGAAAGGAAACAGCCCAACTTTCTTTTTCAGTGAAACTTACCTTCTATACGTAGACATTTTTTTAATCTCAGCTAACATAGAAATATGTTCACAAACTTATATATGTAAGATATACCTTTGTTTTCTTACATTTTCAGTACCCATAACACTACTATGTAAACAATGCTACTCAATTTCAGGAGTACGTAATAGTCTTTCAAATGCTAGCCAACAATGTTCCCTCTAGACTCTTCCGTGTGCAATCACTTAAAAAGGACTCCTTCTTTATATGAAGCCTGTTAAGATCTCAAAATGTGTTGAGGTTGTTTCTGTTACAAGAATTGCAGTTCAAGGTCCAACCATACAGGGGACAAAGTCCAACAGGGTAACATACACTTTCTACTGAGTGATACATGAACTAAAGTAAGCATCATAAACACCCCAACTGCTCAAATGTGAACAAACCACACAATAATAAATAATACTGATAAAAACCCATGTAAAACCAGTAAATTGTAAGAATCAAAGATTTTAACCATTTACAAAATATAAATATTTTAAAGAGTCATCTTTTAACATCAAAATAAGAATGAAGAGAATGTTTTTGTTTTAATGACATAACTCAATATTTTATTTTATGTTAGATGACTTTTCAGACCTCATTTTTCATTTTGATCTTATGACATACTAAATAGATTTATAAAGGAAAAGTATGTTCTATTCAGTTCAACCAAACCTGTAGCATCCTTTGTGCTGGGAATTATAGTAGATGCTGAGTAGAATAAAAGAAAAAAATAATAATGATGCACACTGGACACCAAGACAAATGATTATTTTGAAGATTCAAATTAGGAATAATGTAGGAATAGGGAAAGGAGGAAGGGGACTAAATTCTCATCTTCCACAGTACAAATTCAAGAGAAGACTAAAATTACACACACACACACACACACACACACACACACACACACACGAATAGCAGTATAACCACACTATTGACAAATTGAGAGGTAAAATGCCAGCTAGAGAAGTTGCCTCAGGGGAGCAGCTCAAAGAAGGGAGATCAAAGTTAATTTGAGTTGCCAGGGAAGACAGAGAGGGTGGGAGAGAAAGAACATGAACAAAGAGAAAATGAGTTTAGACTATACTAGGAGTTGTGAAGAACAACTCTGGCTGGACAATAAGGCTTCTGCTGAGGAGCAGGAATGCCAGATGAAGTTTGGACAATATCCTAAGCACACCTGACATCACATTACATTCCTGCAGTGGAGAATGCCTCACCAAAAGTAGTCTAACAGAAGTATATATAAGGGAAGAGTAATTAGAAACAGAAGAAACTCATAGTCAGAAAACACTGGCAGACAGAAGACTATAATGACAGACCAGATATGAACACTCTAACAAAGAGGTGGCTCCACAGCTACATAAGAAGTTAGTATTTCATCTTAGCACTCAGTTTCCACAATACTCTTTAGCCATAAATATCAAGCTATTATACTTTGACCTACACAACTGTTAATAAAATACTAAATGAAGTATGTTAGCCATGCTCTATTGACAGGTTCTCAGAGATAAATCTAATAATTTCTAAGAACCACACTTAAAAGATTTGTTTTTATAATATCCATTAACACTCTAAATACATCAAATAAATTAGCCAAAGTGTTATAACATATATTATGCGCTCACAAAATTTTTTTTCTTTGATTCTACAAAAGGTTGGCAACAGAACCACAATGCTAGTAAACACATTTCAAAATTCACACCAGAATCCAGATGATCTTAAACATTTAGTAAAAAAACGTTCTTTAAAAATAGAAACTATCTCATGTCAATATTTTAAGGGTAAAATCAATATATAATATGACATTTCTTATATTGCCATTTGTGGAATATACTATAAAGAAAGCATATGTACTTCACAGGGCCTGGTTTTCCAAAGCCTTGCAGTTTCAAATATTGACCTTGCAAGGACTGGAAATTTTCCTCAGGCTATAAGTCGCTGGTGTAAGATAAAGATTTGTGGCACAGCAAGGTTGCTGGCTCAAGGACAGACTAGTTACTGATTGTTATGTAAAGATACTGAGAAATTGCCATAAGAAGGAACGTTTGCTAAGATCAAGCTTTTGTTGATAGCCTTACTGGAATGTCATCTGGCTTGTTTCACTGAAAGTTACCAGCCTATATTGTTAAACTATAACCCCACCTATGTCTCTTCCTGTAACTTCCTGGTCTGGAAAATAAATGCAGGAAGAGAACCCCAATTGGTAGTTAATTTCCCGAGGAAGGGTTGTCTCTTGCTGGAGGGTCCAGGGAAGTTAACCACTTCGGGGCTTCTCACTGCTCTGAAGAGATGGGCTTTGAATAATCCTTTGCATCTCCATCACCCAGGGGAAGTGGGGTGACAAATCCATGGGGGGCAAAGCAACACAAAGCAACAGCCATTGTTCACAAAGGTTTACAGTAGAAATACATACCTCGTTTAATGCAAATCATGTGTGTAAAAAGTGATTCACAAATATTTGAATAGCAAGCTTCTTCTAGTATGAGAAATTACCAGAATCATAAAAAATCGTTTTTATCCTTAATTTTTTCTAAATATTAGTTCTGCCATTTTCACTACTAATGACAAACAGCCACCATTAAACAATAACCATGTTAGGTTCTATATTAGTCAATTTATACTATCTTATTCAATCCTAAACAATCCCCATTCTTAAAATTAAAAAAAAACACTTTTGCTCAGTAATTTTAAGTTGAGTGGAATTGACATGTGTAATCTTTGCGTAACATTTTTAATTAGGTTTCATTAAACTGAAGAGGAAAAATGTTTGGGAAAAGAATTATGCAAGATCAACAAAAAGCAGCAATCTCAAACTGTATTCTTAACCTTTTCAGAAATGAACATTCTAAAGGGAAAGAGAAATGTCCTGAAATCTAACTCTAATCTATAACCATTTCCCCTTGCTGCCAAATTGCTACACAAACACCACAGTCAGAACATCTATGAAGCCGGATCACACTTTTCAAAGAACCCCGCTTACTAACATAACAGTACACTAGGAATCAAATAAGTAGCCCTGCCCTACTCTCCTCCATTCCCTCACAATCCTATGGGTTTCCTTTCAGCCTTAGTCACCTCCCAGACTTTCCTTCCTCTTACTAGCCTGTCTAACTTTTCATTCTACCTCATTCCCTAAAGGAAGTTAATAAGGACTGCTTAGTAACATTTTTATAAAGATCTAAAAGGGCCTCAGGAAAAGGCTTTATATAAATGTCAACTAAGAAGAGAAATAATAAAGACCTTTCATATCCATATATTTTTTAAAAGATGGTTAATGCTTACAAATCTTGAGAATGAGTCTATAAGCGTTAATACCTTTAAAACAGGATAAAGCACAAAAGCCATTAATAAATAAAGAGGGAAAACTCCACATACCACTCAAATATTGGAATTACTGAGAAAATAGATGTCATTTCTTTAGTCAATTAAGTAAAATATTAAAACAAAAGTGGTTCAGCCCCAGAGGTCAATCAATCCCACTTCAATAGACAAACAATGTAAGCCTAAGAGACGCATAAGTAACAGGACGGTAACAAAGCAATGTGAAGTTTTATGTCCTAAAGTACACATCAGGTTCCCATTCCAGTTGTGACAAAGTAGCTCCTTCCAGACCAATAGGTTCCTCTCTCCAAAAAATAACAATCATAAATTCTGAAGAAAATGTTAAAATTAGCTTAAAACCTAAGTTACCAAATGCAGGCAGAACAGTAGGGGGAAGAGTAAGAGTCTACAATTGGATGGAAGGAACGGCCTTCCCCTCCCCTTTTAAACAGCTTTTAGCATGAGGGCAGAAACTGAACTACATCAGGTAGCTAAAAGTGATAGAAATCCCACCCTGAGTCTCACGGGCTTGAAGAACCAGAGGACTGAGTTCAATGAGACCACGGCTGCTGAAAATAAGAAAGGAAATCTTGGGAAGAAGAGAATCAGAGACACAAACTTTGCCCAAATCTCTCGCTGATGCAGACTCCCAACAGCCCAGCTAAGACTAAAACAGTGACTCTCAAGCAGGGGTCATTTGGCACCCCTGGGGCCATCTGGCAAGACATGTAAACATTCTGGGTTGTCACAACTGAGGGAGGAGGATGCTACTGACATTATGTAGGTAGAGGCCAGTGCACAGGACAGTCCCACAACAAACAATTATCCAAGTCAATAGTGCCAAGGTTGAGAAACCCAAGACTAAAAAAAAAGCAACAAAAGATTTCAGTCAGCTGCTTATCAAACACAGGTGAGACAAGTTTGGAGTCTGAGTCCAGCCAAAGTTAATCGTTTGCTTTAAAACACACACACAGCTAAATCAATACCCTTTGGAGAAATAAAACAGAATCCAGAGTCTTTATATCATTTACGATGTTCATAATATAATTCAATATTACTCAACATATAAAGAAACAGGAAAATCTAACCCATGTTCAAGAGAAAAGACAACCAATAGAGATAATCTAAATTATTTTATTTAGTAGCCAAGATTTTAAAGCAATTATTGCAACTATGCTTAAGGGCATAAAGAAAGATGTAGTCATAATAATGAATAAACAACTGGAAAATCACAGCTGAGAAATGGAAATGATAAAAAAGATCCAATGGAAATTACAGAACTGAAAATTATAATATCAAAAATAAAATATACGTTCATCAATTTGATAGTCTTAGTGCTTCTTTCAGAATCTGTCTTCTTTTATGCCCATGCTGCAATGATTTTCACTAAATCTTGAGTAAAATTATACAAACTAGAAATTAAATGAAAGTGAATAGCATGATGCCTTCTAAACAAGCATTAGATATTAGAAAATCAATGGTTCATTTTAAAAAATGAACCCAAATATATTAATATATATAATAATATACCTGCTCGGATTAATAATCCAGGTAGCAGAGATATATGGTATAGAAGAGGAAATTACAAATAATAATCTCAAGATTCTCACATTTTTAAGCCATACTGGAAAACTAATTTTTACTGTGTGGCTGATATTTTCCAACTTAAAATTAAGAAAATGTCCCCCTTTCTCCTTCACAGATTGACTATGAAGTCCCATTTTGTAAATTACACAAATAAATGTATAAATAAAAAAAACAGTAATATCATAAAAATAGGAGCAGTCAATTCTCTCAGACATGTCTATTTTTAACTTGCCATAAAAATTTCCCCCATGCTAATTAGATGCTATGAGAAATTATGAGTGGAAACAACTCTCCAGGCATATACATTTTTATACTTTTTCTAAACTCTAAGATATTTCAGCAAAGTACACTGAATTAAGCTACAACATTTACAAAGCAGTAGATATACAAGCATTCATTTTTAAATGCAGTTAATTTCAAGAATAATCAATTTCATTAATCTATTAGAATGATCTAGTTGATACACTGCAATATATTTCTATGGTGCTTAGGCTCAGTCTATTATTTAATTAGAGAAACTTACTATGGACAACATCTTCAATGAGACTGAAATATGACTAAACTGAACAGTATTTCCTTCATGCTACCAAAAGGTTAATCATTTGACCCTCCATTTATTCATGCCATCCCTTCAGTTGACTTTTTTTCCAACAAAGGAAACGGCCTTTAGTTAAGACATCTTAAGCAAAGGTAAAACAGGCAGTCAGCTACGTTATAAAACTAAAGAATACCGTAACTCCTGCTCGGTACCTAAAATTTTCACTCCCCTCTTCCTATTCTGATTATGAACATTATTACTGAAATTAACATAATCCCTCTCTGCAGACATGTTCTTTTAAAACTTTCATACTGTTGGGAAGAGTGATATCAAACTCCCTGCACTGGTGAATAAAGGAGTTACTTTCTGCTTACAGCAAAACCAAACACAATGAAGACAACATCCTCAGTGGTAGAGAAAAAAAAGGAAAGATATGAATACAGAGAGAGATACATATGGATGGGATATGCCTAGACTTTATAATTTTCCTAGAATCAGGGAATCTCAAAAGTAAAAGACATTTTTTTTTTGTCTTTTGTCTTTTTCCATGTCCGGCAACGGATCGCAACCCTCAGTGTTG
>NW_007744893.1:0-1451 GCF_000696425.1 Galeopterus variegatus
GCATAGTTGCCCCAGGTCACCAGACTTCTCATGTCTGATTGGTTGGCATGATCTCGCTGGAGTAAGTCTTCAGCTTCGTTCAAGGAAAAATAGAATTAAAAGGGTTTTCAGGGTCTGCTTCCAGAGCTTTTTCAAAGCAGGCCTTGGCCCGTTCATAATTCTTTTTTCCACACTTCAGCAAGGCCCATCCTTCCTCACAGTCCATTTCAGGACACTGCATTCTATAGCGGAAAGGACTTGCCAACTTCTTGCAAGTGCTCTCCACCTTATCCAGGTGAGTCTGGGCTTCTGCCCGTCTTCCCAGGTGGTAGCACACCCAGGCATAGTTGCCCCAGGTCACCAGACTTCTCATGTCTGATTGGTTGGCATGATCTCGCTGGATTAAGTCTTCAGCTTCGTTCAAGCTCTCCAAGGCTTTCTCCTTCTGGCCTTTCAGGTGCTTCACATAGGCCAGTACGTTGTGTATTCCCACATTGTACTTGGTGTCTAAAACTCAATCTCTTCCAAGACCGTGTTTTCTCAATCTGGTATTTCTGAGTTTTCAATTAGAAACTTCTATGTTAAGTGACATCTCAATTGGGCCAGGCTATCCTTGACCCGACGATCTTCAGCATTCTTACTGTAGAAATAAACAAGAAGTTATTTTCATGATTTTCTGATGGAAATGAAATGACATCTAATGAACATATAGGTATAATCATTGTCAAATAAAACAAATCGAGACTTAGCTACAGAAAGGCTTTATAAAAAAGATTACTGAATAATATTCACTGCATACAGAGAAATTGTTCTTCAGATGTGAAGGAGGAGACAAAGAAAAGTTGAAGGAATATGTTGACCATTAGACTTGCCCCTCAAGAAATTTTAAAAAATGTTTTTTCAGGAGACAGGAAAATGATATAGTTCAGAATCTCAGTTCTACTTAAATAAAGAAAGCATGTTCGAGAAGGAAAACATGAAAGTAAAATAAAATCCTTTACTCAGATAACAGTGTTCAAAACAATATGTGCAATAATGTGTATAAAAAGATGTCTAAATGGCAAATGAGCATATGAAAAGATGCTCAGCCTCATATATCACTAGGTGATTGCAAATTAAAACAAGAATGAGATACCACTACACACCTATTAGAATGGCTAAAATCCACAACACTGACAACACCCAATCCTGGCCAGTATGTGGAGCAACAGGAACTCTCCTTCCACTGCTGGTGAGAATGCAAAGTGGGGGCACAGTATAAGAAGAGGGTGCCCATTTCTTAAAGCCAAGTGTAGGCTTATCATACAGTCCAGCAATTGTGCTCATAGCTGTTTACGCAAATGACTTGAAAATTTATGCCCACACAAAACCCTGCATTTGAATGTTTTTATAGCAGCTTTATTCATAACTGCCAAATTGGGAGAAGCCAATATGTCCTTCAGTGGATGAATGAACTTGTGATACACCCAGTC
>NW_007744893.1:7068-7418 GCF_000696425.1 Galeopterus variegatus
GCAAAGGATCGTTCTTTTCTAAGCTCACTGTACAAACAATCAGGGTGAAAGGGGTGGGGAGTTAGGTAAACCCAGTTTAAAAATTTTTGAAAACATAAGATTTTGTCCTGGCCACCCCCTGGACATGATGTCTCATTTTCCTTAAGTTGCATAAAAATGTTTTTTCTGTAAAAACTCCTTTGTCCCTCTTGAATATAGGCTTTCCAGCCTGTGTGAGAGTAGGGGAAAATTGAAAAAATGTCAAGTTATGATTGTTGAATGGGACACTCTGATTTTGCAACAGTAAAAAGAAAAATAAAAGCCCAGCCTTTGGGGAGAAGGGGGAGGAGGAAGAGTAGGACATTAATAAT
>NW_007744893.1:10713-11263 GCF_000696425.1 Galeopterus variegatus
TTCAGTTAGAAAGAGCCCAAATCAGAAACAAATTGTAATAAAAATTGAGATCAGGAAGCTTGCTGAACATAGCTCCTTACATCAGTGTCCTATCCATAAATATTGCCCCACAGGGCAACTGGGAGGCCCCAGGAACACTTTCTAGGGAGCAGGTTCTGCTCTCCATTCTGACTCCCGAGTTAGTTGGAATCTCCCTCCTTACTCAGTGACTAATCTTATACTTCTTTATTGTATGTTGGAGCTGATGATCACAGTCTCTAATTTTTCCACCTTCCATTCTTGCTCCTGTGTCTTTTGATGATTTTTATAGGTAGCAGACTTTCCAGGGCAAAGTATTTTCTGCTTCTCAGCAGACCTTAAGCTGAACACAGGAAAACAAAAGAACATCATAGCACTTGGTCATATATGATTGCGAAAGCAGCATCCAATGGCAGAATTCCTGACTGTTCCTAGACACAGCCAATTGCTGACTTCAGTGCTTCTCATCTTTGCTTATTAGTGATTGGCGCATAAGTTGTTATTACAAGCCTGTTCTGACCAATGAACATGA
>NW_007744893.1:13037-13516 GCF_000696425.1 Galeopterus variegatus
TTCAGTGTGCCTGAGTAATTAAGAGTTACCTAAATTAAAAGTCAAATATCTATTAATTAAAACTTTAATCAAATCCTATCTTCTTTTGGAGCATGGTTCCTTAGAAAATTTCAATTCAATAGCAAGTTCCAGGGAAGAAGAGAAAGAATTTACCTCCTAGTGTGGGAAAGTGCTCTTATCTGGGATGCTTGATCTTTAGAAACAAGTCTGGTCTGGGGATGCTCAAGCTCATGCACCACATACACACAAGTCTGGTCTGGGGATGCTCAATTAGAAACCAGTCTGGTCTGGGGATGCTCAAGCTCATGCACCACATACACACAGCTTTTAAAGGAAATGTTCCCCATGAAATTCCACAAGAGAAAAGGGGTAGAGATCTTATATAAGGGACAAGCGAGGACTGTGAGCCAGGAAAGGATATAAGATGTACCTGATTGTAAATATAAAATGGAAATAGTGAAACAATCACAATGGGCAGA
>NW_007744893.1:15279-15725 GCF_000696425.1 Galeopterus variegatus
TCAACAATGTCGCTCATATTGGTAGCTGAAATCAGCCACAGCTGGAGTATGTATGTGCCATAGAAATAGGCAAATGTTACAAATTAGGTATTTCTTTCTTTCTTTTTTGAGAGCCATTTGCTAAACATTTACCAATGTACGATTGGCTCTCTATCTCTTGCTCTTACATCAGATGGACGATTGTCACAAAACAGTAGTATTTCCAGGTAAAACTATGTTCTGCAAGTCATCAGCCGTAATCCTTCTATGAGAGAAAGGAGTGGGCATGGTATGGTGGTTCCTGAGGACTGGTGATATCAACTAAGATTGCCAAGTTAGAGGACAATGGCTGAGTCTTCCCAGAGTCCATCCAGTGGCTGGATTTAGTGCCTCCTGCCCTGTTTGCTTGTGACTGGAGGATAATTTGTATCACAGGGCCAGTTAGCAATGATTAGGGCCAAGGTTTA
>NW_007744893.1:16139-20718 GCF_000696425.1 Galeopterus variegatus
TTTACAGGAACACACACATTCTAAAGTAAAATTCATGGTGAACTTAATTAGTGTTCTTGGAGTCCTGAAGTCTACACGTTGAGCACTGTGCCTGCCATATGGTAATGGCTATTACCGTGGTGATGCCGAAGATATTGTCCTAACATTTAGAGATAAAGAGATAAACAAATATATAGCAATATACCTCCCCCAAGAATTTACATCGTGTATTCAGTAACGGAAAAGAAAGCAGCCTGTAAGGACATTTTCCTTAGTTTCCTCCTTTATTCGACCACATTTTCTCTTGTCCCTGGGGTTCTTCTCATCGCCTTTGTCTTTGCTTTTTTCTCCCAGCCTGCCTCTAACTCTATCATTAATAGTTCCTTAAGCTTCTTCAGAGAGTCTGATTGATCAAAAAGGGTTAAATAAATAAATCAAACTTCCTGAGTTTCTGAGAAAAGCTAAGGATGCATTCAGTCATACAACAGTTCAGTTGCCAGCAAAACACTGACGTGAAGAGTCGGGGAACATGTCTTCCTTCTCTTGGCTGTTTTCGAATTTGTGTTTAAGAAACAAAAAACATCGATGAGAAATTTACAAATAGTTGTATATTAGAAGTACAGAAAACCTTTACTTCATGGCTGCTGGTCAGGAATCTGGGACCAGCTCATGTCTGACTCGTTGGCTGCACGACCTTGAAAAGTCATTTTACCTCTGTAGCTCTTAATTTCCTTATCAGTTAAATAACTGCCTGGGTACCATCTCAGAGCAATTTTGTTAGAATCTCTGGAGTGGAGTCTGAGCCATCCATATTTTTAAAAGGTTTCCCAGGTTATTTTAAAGTGCAGTGCATATTGAGAACTATTTTCTAGATCCGTGGTTCTCAAACTTTTGCACACATTACCTGCAGGGCATGTTAAAACCCAGATACCTGGGTCCTATCTTCAGAGTTCCTGATTTGGTAGGTCTGGGGTTGGGTTCCTAGAATGTGCATTTCTGACAGATTCTTAGATGATGCTGATGCTACTTACTTTAAGAACCATTGGCCTAGATGATCTCTAATATCATTTAAAAGTATGAAATTCTAAGAATCTATGGCTTGGCATCAATTCTTTGATATACTGTTTGTAGCAGATGGCAAAGAAATGACCACAAATTTCTCCCTTTCTGTATGCAGGCTCTTTTACCTTGTGACTTTGCCACTTTTCCCATCAAGAGGTAGAATCCATTTTTCTATCCCTCTCAATCTGGGCTGGCCTTGACACTTGCATTGATTGACAGAATGTGGCAGAACCGACATTGTGGGAGTTCTGAACCAAGATCACAAGAGGCCTCACAGCTTTTGTTTTCTCTCATTCTCTTGCTGACCAGAGACTGCCATATGAAGGATCCCAGGCTTGTCTCCTTGGGGACAAGAAGCCATATGCTGAGAAAGACCCAGCCAACAGCCAGCACCAGCCACCAGACAAGTGAATGAGACCATCTTAGGTCATCCATGCCAAACCAAGTCACTGGCTGATTGCAGTCACAGAAGTGATTCCGGGCAATACTGGCAGAAGAACCATCCAGCTGAGCTCAGCAAATTGTTCTAACCCAAGGATTGTAAGCAAAAAAATGGTTATTGTTCTGAGCCAAAAATTCTGGGATGCTTCGTTATACTACAATAGATAACTAAGATGCTGTGCCTTCATTCTCCTCTGTCCCTATGTGTAGACGGGACGATGGTAATTTCTGCCATCGTCCTAATCTACAGGAAAGTCATGTTAAGAGAGAGAATACAGGTAAAAATGCCGTGAACCCCATACACTCAAGTGTGGAATCTATTACTTTCTAAAAGTACACTTATTTTCAAGTAGTTTCCAGTGTTTTTCCCCGAGAAAAGGTTGGCAACGAGTAACCACTCTCCTTGAGATGGTTCAGTGGTTTTCACACAATCATGCATCTTGGTAGTTTCATTTTTTGCCCTCTGCCCATCGAATAATATCTCAAGTGTGGTGATCTATTGGTATTCTTGAGGGATATATCTCATCACATGTAGCATTTCATTAGAATTATTGTGTAAATCATGACAGATAGAGGATACTTGACACGGGAATGCTGACCCTACTGGGTAAGTTCATTTATTAGCTATAGTTCCCCGACATTAACCTCTTTTTAAGGAAATTTTTAATTGACAAGTAAGAATTGCATGTATTTATGGTGTACATCATGATGTTTTATGTATATATTATGAAATGGTTAAATCTAGCTATTTAACATATGCATTACCTCAGATACTTATCTTTGTTTATTTGTGGTAGAGCACTTAAAATCTACTGTTAGCAATTTTCAAGTATGCGACATATTATCATTAAGTGTCGTCACCATAATTTACTACATGAGCCTCATAACATGGTACAATGCCTTGGCAAAACTCAAAGTCTCTAGGAGGTCCAGATCGTTGAGTTTGGAAATGGTCCAAGGCACATATCGTTGTCTGTGAATACCAGAGGGCTGTTTGGGGGGTTCTTGGTATGGGTTCTGAATTCTAAATTCAGAGAGACAAACTCATTTAGGACCATAGTCTTTCTGCCACTCACAAACCTACAAACTTACAAATCAGCTGGGGAATCATTTCAGAATTCATTTCAAATGTTATATTAATTCCCAGTGTAGGGGGAAAAATTTAAAAGGGAAGTGTTCAAATGATTGTCTTATTTATATACTTTTACTTTCGTGTTTACATCCTGTGACTAAATATTACATTCATGAACAAATCAAAAATGGACTACAGAGGAAAACCTTGAAGTCTAAGGAGACTGTTCCTCATCAGTTGAAGAGACACGTGCTGTCCAGGCCAGACTTTTACCTGAACAAAATGCAGCTACTGTGTCGGATGCTGGCAGTTTTGAAGGGGCTGTTGCAGGCCTGGTTGGACCTGTCTCCTTGACCAGCCTCATAATGGTTCCCTCATGCTCTACTGGGGAGATATTTGCCAAGGTATTCCAGGGTATGCAGCAACCCTGGTCAACAGCAGTAGCTGCTAACTGGGCACTGAGCTCAGCTAAGGCTTCTGGGCTGTAATGAGAGTCATACAATTCCTGTAGTCTAAGGATGGGCTGGCTCCAGGGCAAGACTGTTAGATCCAAGGGAGGAGCTAAAATAAACACGTGAAGAATAGGACGTACGGCTCAGCAATGACCCACCATCCCTAGCAGGAGAAACTTTGAGCATTGATTACTGTCTTAGTCACACACAAAAATCACACAATTTCCTTTATTCTGAGCTGAAATTTTTGAATTTATTGCAGCATTACTAAAAAGAATACATATTTCTTATAGTGCCACTATTAAGGATACACATAAATGCATGGCTGAAGCCAGGAATGACATAAGGAAAATGCCAGGGTTAGTCAAATGCTAATCTTCCCAGCCCAGAATGCTGGGTAGAAATGGGATGGAAGAAGGAAAACTGCAGATTTTGATGGCAGGCAGTTACCACTTATGACCCTTGGCAAGAAGGGCAGAAATGGGGTTATATGGTGAACTGAGTGCAAACTGTGACCTCATCTGCATCACATAGGCATGCAGCACTGTTTTACTAGTGATGAATTATACGAGCTGCTGACTAGAGAACTGTATGGCTGGGTTGCACAGGGGAGACAGAACATGAAAAAGCCACTCTCTAAAAATATCCCTTAAAGCAACAAGCAAGACCACCCTGCTCAGCAACCTCAGGTTGGGGACCCCTACCTTCCCACCCTTCTCTCCCTCACAACACCATTCCAAGTCTTCTGATGCTCTGTTTCTTTCTGATGCTCCGTTTCTTTCCCTCTTCTTTGTCTCCCTTAGGGGCTGGGGAGCCCTCTGGGAGTGGGGCTGCCTGTGCCCTGGACCATTTCCTCACTGCCCTCTTCCTGCTCAGGTGTGGAGAGAAACAAGCTGCCTATGCCTGAAGGGGTATTCCTGAGCAATAATGTATGCTATACGAAGTGGTGGCACAGTTCCTGCTCATAACATGCAGCTGCCTGCAGCAGATCTCCATTCAGCTTGTGATTTAATCCTTGGAGATACCAAGAATTGGATGCATTTTGTGGAAGATTTTTGTTGAGGTTTTGTAATTGGCATTTCATCTCTTCTTTCTCAGCTAGCGTTTTGCTTACAGACAAATCCTCTAAATGATGCTGGGCAGCAGTGTCTTCTGACTTCCCGTGATACTCCTGGAGGATGCAAGAGCGCTGCTGGAGTCGCTGCCTCTCAGCGTCAGGCAGCTCCTTACTGAGTGCTGTCGGACAACGTGCTTGTGCTTCTAGGTGCTCAGTGAGATCAGAGTGTGCATTCCGAGGATCCAGTCCCTCCACAATCACTTCATTCAAATGTTCCATAGCATATTTCTCTCTATTTCCAATAGCTTCAGATTTTTCTCTATTATGTATTTGTTTGTTTTTTGCCTTGTAGAACTACCCGATCTGGTGATGGAGGAAGCTATTGTATGGTATGAACTTCAGTGCCCTCTTTGACAGTTCAATAGCTTTGTCTAGGTCACCTTTTTTTTTTGTAAAATTTGGCTGCACTACGAAGGACATCTGTTTGGCAAGGAGCCTTCTCCAGGACCTCTTCAA
>NW_007744893.1:22714-23115 GCF_000696425.1 Galeopterus variegatus
ACTTACTGTCTCCTCTCCTTCTCCTGCTCACCTACTGGGCTCATGACAGCCTATTGGTGCTTCACACAAATGCCAGGTAGATGTCACATCTCCTCGCAGGGCCTAGACAAAGCCATTACTACAGCAGAATCTTGGAATTTTCAGAAAGATGCCCTGTTGAAATGGTAAGAGTGGGGGTTTCTAGGGAAACCTCTGAGGCAACTTGCACCACAGATGCACCAGTTATGCTCCAGCTGGCTGCATGAAGGGTCCAGCAGACCTCATGCCCAGTCAGTAAATCAGAAAAGACATCATCTAAGGAGCCCATCACTTCAAAACATGAGATAAGGAACTCTCCAGAGCAGTGCCTCTCAAACTCTAATATGCCAAACAACCTGGGGTCTTATCAAAATTTAGATGTG
>NW_007744894.1:0-630 GCF_000696425.1 Galeopterus variegatus
CAGGGTGAGAACCTAATACTAAAGGAAGCAACACTTTGCTCGAATGGGACAACTGATTTCAAAATTGGATATCTGTGCTTTTTATGTTCTTTGTACTACCACTAAACTATTTCATTGAAAAGTGGACAAATTGCTTGAAAAAGACAACCTGCCCAAACTGGCTCACCATTAAACAGAACATGTCTAGTAATATATCTATTAAAACAAATTGATATCATTATGAAAACACACACACACACACAACCCACCCTGAAGGCTGAGACTGAGCAATGCAAAGGACTCAGCCAGGCGGTAAGAGCAGCAGGTGCAGAATAATATCATGTGGGACTTGGTAAGGCTTTTTGTGCATGTGTGATTCAGCAAGCCCATTCTGACTGCTGCGTGGGAGATGGATTCTAGAGGACAATAGTGGAAGAAGGGAGAACATTTAGAATGCTGTTAGAATAGTTTGGTGACTTGGATTCGAGGACACGGTGAGAAGAGTTCACCTTTGGGATGTATTTCAGAGAATGCATGGAATTTGATACAGGATTCAACTTGAGAGGATGAACTTCTTAGTGAGGGAGTTTTATGTGTAGACTAATGGTGACTTTAGCAGAGGATGTATAATAATATCTTTTTTTTTTTTTT
>NW_007744894.1:1812-7836 GCF_000696425.1 Galeopterus variegatus
AAAGGTAACCTGTCCACTAGGTCCAATAAAACCTTCTGGAATGACCGGAATGCTCTATTCTGCACTGTCTGAAATAGCAGCCACTAGCCACGTGTAGTTATCAAGCATTTGAAATGTGATTAGTACAACTAACTGAATTTTAAATTTTATTTAATTTTAATTAGTTTACATTTAAGTAGCTACATGTGGCTAGTGGCTACTGTATTGGACAGCACAGCTCTAGAATGCAAGTTCTGTAAAAGCAGGGATTTTGTCTCATATCACTCTACCTAAAGGCCTAAAACAGCACTTGGCACATAAGCAATATTCGATAAATATTAGTTGAGTGAATGAAACATAAGGGATATATGCAGGCAACAAGTAGACTGTGTCATTTCTGTTTTATCATTGCATTACAGTGGTAGAGGGATGAGATAGCACTGACCAAGATTTGGGTGGAGGAAGGGAGACAGCAGAGGGAGCAAGAGTACTTCTTGATATGAAACTACCTCTACCTACAGGAAGGCCAACATGAAGATGTCCAGGAAGATGACCTTCTGTGTTAGTCCGTTTTATGTTGCTATAACAGAATTACCTGAGACTGGGTGATTTATAAAGAAGAGAGGTTTATTAGGCTTACAGTTCTGGGACAGCTGCATCTGTCATGGGACTCAGGCTGCTTCTACTCATTGCGGAAAGCGGCAGGCATCTGGTGGGTACAAGCAGATCACATGGCGAGAGGAAGCGAGAGAGAGAGAGAAGGTGCCAGGGTCTTTTTAAGCAATGAGCTCTCACGGGAACTAATCGAGTGAGAACTCACTCATTAATACCCCTGCACCCAGGGAGAGCATTAATCCATTCATGAGGGATCTGCCCCCATGACTCAATCAGTTTCCAACACTGCCATATTGGAGATCAGATTTCCACATGAGCTTTGAAGGGGACAACACATCCATACTCCGTCACCTTTGTTACAGGCCAGTCCATAGCGCTGGTGATAGGAATGTAATACATGATGTATACTTGGCATTTAGAGAAAATGGAATGGAAGATAAGCCTATCAGAACATAGACAACCTAAGGTGCTAGGTTTGTAGTCACCCCAAACAAATTTCCTTAAGATCGTAAGTCACCCAAATTAAGGAAGTTTTGAAAGTTAGGTTGTTCAGAGATACCTCAACTTCGCTTAAAGGGAAAAATATTAAATGCTGATACATGTTGACCCACAGTAATTTTGTCTTGCTGATACTTTTTCTCATAAAATGCATTTTTCTTCCTAAGGAATTGTGAGCATTTAAAGTTTTTCATTCCTTGTTCTATTGGGGAGATGCTTCCCCCATCCTCCCTCCTAGTCTACCTCCCTGCAAGGCTTTTTATCAGAGTGCACCCGTCTACGTAGAAACATGGCAAAGCTGTTGGGATTAACCTAAACTACTTCTTTGGTATACTAGTTAGAATTTGTCTTAAAAACACAATTCGTTATAGAGTTAACTACTTTCCCTAAATTACAGAAAACATTGTTTTAGAGAGTCACTTTAAAAAGTCTTGACACATAAAAATGGTAGTCTAAATGTCACAACAGAATTCACACTGGGCTTCCACAGTGGGCCTACTGTACTATGTGTAAAGAAACTTGGCACTGTGTTTAAGACTAAGTCAATAACAGGAACTCAACCATAAATGCCCTGGTTTCCTGCTAATACAGGACTCTCAGCTGCTGACTGACTTGCACTAGGCAGGAGCACACCCATTTAAATAACAGCTGGCAGCAAAGCCTGACAGGGAAGGCAGCATTATTTTTAAATTGGGGAATTATTTTTCTTAAATTTCTTTTCATACATATTCTTTTCCAGTTTTAACATCATTTTTCATTTCAAAATTGAATAAATGTCCTCAAAGTGACAGAAAAAACTACATTGAATCAATAAATGTTAACTCCTTTCAGCCCCCCAGTGGCCTAAAATAACTCCAGTACATAAGCATCAGCCTTTTATTAATCAGACAAGTCTTCAAAAATGAGGAAAAGTAATTTATGTCAGCAGTATGATTAACAGGCTTCCTATGAACACACATTCCTTTAAAGTTAACAAGTATGTACCATTCAAGGCGCACCGAGAAAAGTACATAGAGGCCTTTCAAGTGAAAATATAGCAGAATAGTCATGGCAAAAAGGGGGTGCACAGCCCCCATCCAGGCACTTTTGTTATTTGACTCAGGTGACTTTCTGCAGATTCCATCAAGGGTAAAAGGCCAGGATTGCTTTTCTAGGATCGTGCCCATGATCTGGACCTTGTTTGTTTCCTCCTTTGTCCCAGCCATTCTGTCGACTCCAGTTCAGAACCAGGGGCACAGCTAATCATTATTAGAACAGCAGGGATTTCAGGGCAGAAGCAGCATATTCCATTCTGGTGAACTACATAAACTTGGTGCCATGTCAGACTCAGTAGCTCTTCCTGGGCCTCCGTTTGCCAGGACGTAGGCCACAAGTCCATTCTCTGAGCTTGTGGCTACCATGACTGTTCCCACCTCACCTGGTTCTGTCAGTTAACTCATTCCCATGCATCAACCAGTCTCCTCCTCCCAGACTAAGGCCATGCAGACATTTCACTAGTGTCATAGAAAACTGTATCTCTTTTTTTTTCTTAAAAAAAAAAGAGAAACTGAGAGACTGATAATAGTATTATGTGACTGTGCTAAGTCCATATCTAAGTTACCCAGCACCAGCTAGGTGCAACTCTCATTTTGCCATAATGTAATTATTTACTTAAGGTTATGTCAGTTAACAATAATAATGACTGACAGAGATAACATTGCAAAATACCCCATAATAGATGTTGAGTTGAGTGCAAACAAATGTTAGTATTTTTAACTTTTTTCCTTAAAATGACTCTCTATAAGGCTTAATTAATAAGTTTTTATTGAAGCATAATTGATTATACATATTTTTGGGTTGCAGTGTTGACTATCATTATTTGTGTATAATATGTGATGATCAAATCAGTGTTATTAATGCATTCATTATTACAAATCATAATTATTCTTCATGCCCCTTACCCAATTTCTCACTAACCCCTCTCTTCCTCTCCCTTTACCACCTCTAGAAACTGTAGATTTGTTCTCTCCTTCTGAAAGTTCAGTGTATCTTTGTGGTCTGTCTTTCTTTCTGTCTTAGCATCTCCTTATGAATGAGGACATGTAGTATTTCTCTTTCTGGGTCTGGCTTATTTCACTGAACATAGTTTTCTCCAAGCTCATTCATATTGCTGCAAATGGCAGAATTTCATTCTTTTTTATGCTGGGTAGTATTCCATTGTGTGTGTGTGTGTGTGTGTGTGTGTGTGTGTGTGTACACACCACATTTTCCTTATCCAGTTGTCCGTTGATTGATATTTAGGTTGGTTCCATATCTTGGCTATTGTAAATAGATAAACATGGGAGTGCAGGTGTCTCTTTGACATGATGATTTCCATTCCTTTGGGTATATACCCAGCAGTGGATTGCTGGATTATATGGCAGTTCTATCTGTGGGTGTTTGAGAAACTTCCATATTGTTTTCCATAATGGATGCACTAATTTACAGTCCCACCAACAGTGTAGGAGAGTTCCCCTTTCTTCACATCTTTGCCAGCTTTTGTTATTCTCTGTCTTTTTGATAGTGGCCAGTCTACCTGGTGTGAGGTGATACCTCAATGTGATTTAGATGTGCATTTCCCTGATGCCAAGCGATGTTGAATATTTCATATGTCTGGTGGTCATTTGTATATCTTCCTTTGAGAAATGCCTATTCATCTCCTTTGCCCGTTTTTAGATCAGGTTGCTTGCTTTTTTTTAACATTGAGTTGTTTGAGTGTTGTATATTCTGGATATTAATCCCTTGTTGGATGCATAGTATGCAAATATTTTCTCCCATTTTGTAGGTTGTCTTTTGCTCTGTTAATTTTTTCTTTTGCTGTGCAGGAAATTTTTCGTTTGATATAATCTCATTTGTTTATTTTTTCTTTTGTTGACTGTGCTTTTGGGGTCTTATTCATAAAGTCTTTGCTCAGTCCTACTTCCTGAAGTATTTCCCTTATGTTTTCTTTTAGGAGTTTTATGTTTCAGGTTTTATATTTCAGCCTTTAACACATTTTGAGTTGATTTAGGTATATGGTGAAAGGTATGGGTCTAGTTCCATTCTTCTACATATGGATGTCAGTTTTCCTAGCACTATTTATTGAAGAGGCAGTCTTTTCCCTAATGTATGTTCTTGGTGCCTTTGTCAAAGACCAGTAAGCTGTAAGTATGTGGGTTGATTTCTGGGTTCTCTGTTCTGGTCCATTGGTCTGAGTGTTTGTTTTTATGCCAGTACCATGCTGTTCTGATTACCATTGCATTGTAGTATAATTTGAAGTCAGGTGGTGTTATGCCTCTGGCTTTATTTTTTTGCTCAGAATTGCTTTGGCTGTTTGGGGTGTTTTGTTGTTCCATATGAATGTTAGGATTGTTTTTTCTATTTCTGTGAAGAATGTTATTTGTATTTTGATGGGGATTGCATTGAATCTGTAGATCACTTTGGGTAGTATGGACATTTTCACAATGTTAATTCTTCCAGTCCAGGAGTATGGGATTTCTTTCCATCTTTTTCTGTCCTCTTTAATTTGTTTAACAATGATTCGCAATTCTCGTTGTAGAGATCTTTTACCCTTGGTTAAGTTGATTCCTAGGTATTTTATTTTTTTGGTAACTATTGTAAATGGGCTTGCTTTCTTGATTTCTTTTTCTGTTTGTTGTTGGTGTATAAAAACACTACTGATTTTTGCATGTTGATTTTGTATATTGCAACTTTACTGAAATTGTTTATCACCTCTAAGAGTTTTTGGGTAGAGTCTTTCAGCTTTCTATATATAGAATCATGTCATCTGCAAACAGGGATAGTTTGACTGTCTTTTCCAGTCAGGATGCCCTTTATTTATTTCTCTTGCCTGATTGCTCTGGCTAGTACTTGCAATACTATGTTAAATAGGAGTGGTGAGAGTGGGCATCCTTGTCTGGTTCCCATTGTTAAAGGAAACGCTTTCAGCTTCTCCCAATTCAGGATGGTATTGGAGGTGGGTTTGTCATATACAGCTTTCATTGTGTTGAGATATTTTCCTTCTATGCCTAATTTCCTGAGAGTCCTTATCATGAAGGTTGTTGAATTTCGTCAAAGGCTTTTTCTTCATCTATTTAGATAATCATACGGTTTTTGTGTTTGATTTTGTTGATGTTGTATATCATATTTATTGACTTGCATATGTTGAACCATCCTTGCATCCCTGGGAAGAATCTCACTTGATTGTGCTGTATCATTTTTTTTTTTTTTATGTGTTGCTGTGTTCTGTTTGCTAATGTTCTACTGAGGATTTTTGTATCTATTTTCATCAAAGATATTGCCCTATAGTTTTATTGTTAGGTTGTATCTTTGTCAGGTTTTGGTATTAAGGTGATGCTGGCCTCATAGAGTGAGTTTGAGAGAAAGGCCTGTGTTTCAATTTTTTTTTTCCTTTTTTGTCTTTTTTCGTGACCGGCAACAGATCGCAACCCTCAGTGTTGCGCCACGGGGCCGGCCCCTGTGTTTCAATTTTTTGGAATAGTTTGAAGAGATGTGGTATTAATTCCTGTTTGAAGGTTTGGTAGAATTCAGTTGTAAAGCCATTTGGTCCTGGGTTTTTGTTGGGAGACTGCTGATTGCTGCTTCAATTTCGTTGCTTGTTAATGGTCTCTGCTGGCTTTCTGTTTCTTCTTGGTTCAGTTTTGGTAGTTTGTATGTGTCCAGAAATTTATCCAGGTCCTCTATATTTTTAAATTTGTTGGTGTATAGTTGATTATAATAGTCTCTAATGATTGATTCTTTGTATTTATGTGGTATTGGATGTAACATCTCCTTTTTCATTTCTGATTTTTGTATTTGTGTCTTCTTTCTTCTTTTTTTAGTCAGCCTAGGTAATGGTGTGTCTTTTGTTTATCTTCTCAAAAAACCAACTTTTTGTTTCATTGATCTTTTGTATGATTTTTTGGGTCTCTATTT
>NW_007744894.1:8150-15724 GCF_000696425.1 Galeopterus variegatus
TTTGTTTATCTTCTCAAAAAACCAACTTTTTGTTTCATTGATCTTTTGTATGATTTTTTGGGTCTCCATTTAGTTTTGCTCTGATCTTAATTATTTCTTTCCATCAACTAATTTTGGTGTTGAATTGTTCTTATTTTTCTAGTTATTTGAGGTGTGCCATTTGGTTGGTTGTTTGAGATCTTTCTATTATTTTGATGTTAGTGTTTATTGCAATAAACTTCCCTCTTAGTACTGCTTTTGCAGTATCCCACAGGTTTTAGTATGATGTGTCTCTATTTTCATTAGTTTTGAGAAATTTTTAAAATTTCCGGTTTAATTTCTTCTTTGACCCATAGGTCGTTCAGGAGCATGTTGTTTAATTTCCAGTATTTGTATAGTTTCCACAGTGTTGCTTGTTATTGATTTCTAGTTCTAATTTGTTGTGGTCTGAAAACATAATTGAAATGATTTCAGTTTTTCTAAATTTGTTGAGACTTGATTTGAGACTTAACATCTGATCTTTCCTGGAGAATGTTCCATCATGTGATGAGAAGATTGTGTATTCTGTTTTTATTGGATGAAATGTTCTGTAGATATCTGCCAAGTCCAGTTGGTCTAAAGTGTGGTTTAAATCCTGTTTCTCTGTTGGTTTGTTGCTTAGATGATCTGCCCAGTTTTGGGAAAGTGGTATTCAGATCCCCAGCTATTATCATATTTTGTCTATCTCTTTCCTTAAGTGTAATGGTGTTTGCTTTACCTATCTGGGTGCACCAATGTTAGGTGCATATATGTTTATGATTATTATGTCCTCTTGCTGGATAGATCCCTTCATCATTACATAGTGGACTTCTTTGTCTCTTTTTATAGTTTTTTGTTTAAAGTCTATTTTATCGGATAGAAAAATAGCTTCTCCTGCTCATTTTTGATTTCCATTTGTGTTGTATGCCTTTTTTCATTTCTTAACTGTTAGTCTGTGTGTGTGTTTACAGTTTAGGTGAGTCTCTTATAGGCACCATACAATTGGGTCTAGCTTTTTAATCCAGTCAGCCAATATGTGTCTTTTTAGTGGGAATTTAACCATTTACATTTAGGGTGTTATTGAAAGGCATCTTACTTCTGGTATTTTATCAATTTTCATTTGGATGTTTTAAATATCTCTTGTTTCTTTCCTTTTCGTTGTTTGCGTTAGGTGATAAGATTTAGTTTCTTTTCTCTTTTTTGTTTGCATTTTTTGCTCTACCAATGACTTTCATTCATTTGTGTATTCATGGTAGTGATTATTGTTTTTTTGGATCCCAGGTGCAGGACTTCCTTGAAGAGTTCTTGTAGGGCTGGTCATGTGGTGGTGAACACCTATAGTTTTTATTTGTCTGGGAAATACACTATTTCTCCTTCCTTTCTGAAGGATAGCCTTGCTGAATATAGTATTTTTGGCTGGCAGTTTTTTTCTTTTAGTATTTTGAATATATCATCCCATTTTCTTCTGGCATGTAGAGTTTCTGTTGAGAAGTCTTCTGTTAGTCTGATGGGGACTCCTTTATAGGTGATTTAATGCTTTTCTCTTGCTGTTTTTAGGATTCTTTCTTTGTCTTTGAGTTTTGCTGGTTTGACTATCATGTGTCTTGGAGAGGACCTTTTTGGATTGAATATGTCTGGGGATCTTTGAGTTTTGTGATCTGAAGGTCCATGTCTCTCCCTACACCTGAGAAGTTTTCTGCTGTTATTTCATTGATTGTGTCCTAAATAACTTTTCCTTTCTCCTCCTCTTCTGGAACACCCATGATTTGGATGTCTGTGCGCTTAAGGTTGCCTGTTACTTCTCTTAGATTTTCTTCATTTTTTAAAATTATTTTTTCTTTTTTATTATCCTCCTGAGTTATTTAAAGACACTGTTTTTAGGATCAGACATTCTTTTTCCTGCTTGCTCTAGCATGCTGCTCAAGCTCTTAGTTGTGTTTTTTATTTCATTGAATGATTCCTTCAGTTCCATGAGTTCTGCTACATTCTTTTTTAAGGTATTTTTCTCTTTGTAAATTTCCTCCTTCCTATCCCAGATAGTTTTGCTCAGTTCATTGTGTAATCTAACTGCATCTTCTTGTATCTCATTGAGTTTACTCAAGATTTTTACTTGGAATTCCTTTTCAGTCATTCCAAGGGTTTTCTGCTCTGGGGGGTCTGGTACTTGAGAGTTATTGTTTTCCTTTGGTGGCATCATATTTTCTTGTTTTCCCATATTTCTAGTATCTCTGTGTTCATGTCTGGTCATGTGGTGGAGCTGTTGCTTCTTCTCTTGCTCTCCTCTGATCTCTGTTGGTGAGTCTTCTTGTGTTAATGCAGTTGAGTGGTAGTTAGTCTGCCTGCACAGCAGTAGCAGCTGCTCCTGTGGTAAGGCCACCCTTGTTGTGGTGGCTGTGGCAGTGGCTTTGGTGGGCTGCTCATGTGGTATTGGTGGCTCCATATGTAGTGGGCTGCTCGCATAATGATGTTGGCTGCCTGGTGGCACTGGTGGTAGCGCTACAGTAGTGGCCCCTGCAGCTGTTTCTGTAGTGGCCATGGGGTTACTTTGTGGCATCAACAGCTATGGCGGCTGTTGGTGTCTGTGGGTCTTGGTGACAATTGGGTTATATCATGGGGGTGGTAACAGTGCTGGTGGTTACAACTGCCTCCCTTACATCTGCGGTGTCTGCAGCAGCCTTGGGGTTACCTCATGGGGAGGGCAGTGGTGCTAGCAGCTGCATCTGCCTCCCTTGCATCTGCAGTGTCCACAGCGGCAGTGGGGTTACCTCATGGCGGCTTTATCCATCTCTTTTGCATCTGCAGTGTCCTTGGCAGCAGTGGGGACAAATACTTATTGTATCTGCTCTGTATCTAATACTATTTCTAGGTACTGCAGAAAAGTGGTTAACAAGGTGATAAGGTTCCTCTTATTAAGGAGTTTATACCTGAATGAAGAATAATGAAATAAATAAAGGTAATTTCAACAAATGATAAGTACTATGCAAATAATTTTAGGAGTAGAGATTGAATTGGGTATGGGGCTAGGGCTTTGTGTTAGATTGTTGGTGTCAGAAGGCCTTTTGCAGAGGTATCATAGGAGCTGAACGTGGAGAGAAGGAACCAGTCGCCTGGAGGTGTTTCAGGCAGCTGAAAAGGCGGTGCCAAGACCCTGAGTAGGTTGTATTCTAGCAAAAAAAAAAAAAGGCCTAGGTGGCTGTAGTATACAGAAGGGAGAGAGCAGAGATTGGGGAAGGTAGAAAGCAGGACAGGGAGAGGAGCTATTTGAGGGCAGAAAGTAAGTAGGGGATTGTGTTGGATTTTGTAGGCCAGAGTGTCATTTACATTTTATTCCACTTGAAATGGGACAGCATCTGATTTACATTTTTTAAAGATCTCTGGCTGCCTATAAGTCATTGTGTCAGAGACTTAATTTATTTGGGGTTCCTGTTAAGGTCTAACAGAGAGCTTTCAGTATAATACTTAATTTTTATTGCCATTGATAAAACTAGAATTCTTTGTTAAGTGAGTTTTAAGAAATTTTCAATTATTTAATAAACAACACCATGTATTGTGGATATGAAAGTTGAAAACACACAGTAAACCACTCTAAATATTTACACCATTATAACCAAGAAGAAATGAACAATGTTGGATTATCAAGTCTTTTTCTTTTGATGGCTGGCTGGTATGGGGATCTGAACCCTTGACTTTGGCGTTATCAACACCATGCTCTAACCAACTCAGCTAACTGGCCAGCCATTTTGTATATGAAGCCAGTCTTTTATATGAAGTAGGAAATTCCATTAAAAAATTTTTAGGGTAGGAAAATGAATAGATGGTTAGAATTTACAGATTCAGCAATGTGAATAAGGATACTGTGTTTCTTCTTTAGGATAGCAATAGCGAACTCTTGGTATAAGGATCACCATAGGTAAAGCAAAGAAAGCCATTACCACGCCTGAATTATTGACTTCATAAATGGTCCCTTTTCTGCCTCTTCCCGTTCTAACCAAGACTGGTCTTAAAGATAGCCCAGAGACACCTCCATAGAGAGACTAATAAAATTCCACTGATTTAAGATCCATGATCTCTACCCTTTCTATTCCCGACACCATCAAGTTCAAAATACTTAGTTTTTCTTGAACTTGATGAGAAGCCTGATGTGGTATAGAAGTTATAACAGTTCTAACATTTTCCAGTTTCACGCAGAGAATCATAATCTTCTGATTTTATAAAATACCTGATAAAATACAGTAAAATTTTCCTAACTCAGTTCTTATATGTAGCTCTACTTTTCTTTATAGCTCAGTTCCCTCCCCCGTCTTTTATGTTTTTAATTCAGTGATCTCTGGAACATGATTAAAAATTTATATAACTTTGGACCTCTGGTCATTGAAGAGTCCCAGCATGCTTTCACATTTTATAAAAGAAAAATAAACAGAATGAAAGCTGTGTCATTGAAGCGGACACAAAATACATTAGTTTACGGCAAAGCCTTCAAAGCCTCTCTTCATATTTTGGACATATTTCATTTCCTAACAAATAGATTTTTCCTATTTTGAGGCAGGCAGTGATGATACACCTGTCAAGACTGCCCCTTGTTCAGATATTACATATATTTGTGTATGTGTTCTTGTGTATACTTACCCAGATTTCTCATCATGGGCAGGGACTTAACCCTTTAGCTCCTGGTATAAGTTCTGCATTCCTTGTTACTTGTCTTATTGGCCAGCCCCAGTCTCCGCCTCTAGTGGCTGCTTATGTTAGTAATTCCCCACACCTTCTCATTATTTGGTCGCCGTGGGCTTGTGGGGCAGTGTGCATTATTTGCATAGTGTAGACGGGGAGAGGTTAGTTTGTGCAGTACCTCCCCCATGGTAAATGACAGAGCTGGGAATTGCCCAGGACTTCTGACTCTAATACCTGTGTTGTTTCTTTTTCTTTTTTTTTTTTTGACAGTTTTTTGATTGAAAGATAATTGATTATATATATTTGTGGGGTACAGAATCAAATATCAATACATGTGTACAATATGTGGTGATCAGTCAGGATAATGAGCGTACTCATGTTTACTAAATGTCATCAGTCTTTGTGACCCTTAACTAATTTCTTGCCACCGTCCCCTGCTTCCCACCTCTAATAACCATAGTTCTGTTTTCTCTCTTTTTTTTTAAGTTTATGTATTATTGTAATTGTTTCTTTTTTTCCTTTCCTTTTCTTTCTTTATTTTAGCTCCCACTTATGAGTGAGGACATTCAGTATTTCTCTTTCCATGCTGGCTTATTTCACTTAGGATAATTTTCTCTAAGTTCATTCATTTTGCTGTGAACGGCAGAATTTCATTATTTTTTTATGGCAAAGTAGTATTCCATTGTGTATATATACCACACTTACCTTATCCACTCCCATCTGTCAATGGACATTTAGGTTGATTCCAACTCTTGGCTATTGTAAATAGAGCTGCAATAAATATGGGAGTGCAGCTATTCTTTGACATGATAATTTCCATTCCTCTAGGAATGTAACCAGCACTATAGCTGGGTGTATACCTAAAGAAAAATACCCAAAGGAATATACCCAGCTATACTTTAGGGATTGCTGGGTTGTATGGCAGTTCTATCTGTAGTTGTTCGAGGAACCTCCATACTGTTTTCCATAGTGGCTGCATTAATTTACAGTCCCACCAATAGTGTAGGAGGTTTCCCCTTTCTCTACATCCTTGCCAGCATTTGTTGTTCTCTGTCTTTTTGATAATGGCCAGTCTAACTGGGGTGAGATGATACCTCAGTGTGGCTTTGATTTGCACTTCCCTGGTGCTGAGGGATGCTGAGCATCTTCTCATGTATCTGGTGGCCCTCTGTATATCTTCCTTTGAGAAATGTCTATTCAGCTCCTTTGACCATTTTTAAATTGGATTACTTGTTTTCTTACTGTTGAGTTATTTGAATTCTTTGTATATTCTGGATATTAGTCCTTTGTCAGATACATAGTTTGCAAATATTTTCTCCCATTCTGTGGTTGTCTTTTTGCTCTGTTAGTTGTTTCTTTTGCTGTGCAGAAGCTTTTTAGTTTGATATAATCCCATTTATTCATTTTTTCTTTTGTTCCCTGTGTTGTTTCTTAATGACTTCTTGAAGAAACGATGGGAAGACTGCTAGTAAAGTCTGCCTTTTGGCCCTGCAGTAGGGGCGCCTCCGTGAGAAGGCTCCGTCCCTGCTGTGCTCAGACCTCACATGACAACTGTGCCCTTGTTTCTGTTGCAATGCTGGCTGGGTCATGATGGCCCCTAGGTTTAGCAATTGTGGAAGATTAAAGCCACGTTGTTAGAGTGTTTCAGGGAAACGGGACACTGATTTGCACTGAGGAAAATGGAAAGCTCATGTCTCACTTTTTGATTTTTTCAGCAGCCCCCGAGCTTCTGTAGCCACAGTGCTTGCTCATGACGGCAAAAGGTGCATAACCAGGCGGCCCTTTTACGGGAAATGTCATCACTTTTACAGGCCTGGCCCTTGACGTGGTCGGGTTTAGCAACTTGTTTGAGACCACACAGGGAGCGGAGCTGGAGGAACAGCTGGCAACAAAGCTTCCTCCTTTCAGCCAAATGGTCTTTCCCTAAAACTATTTGCCTTCCTCAGGAAACTAGTCTTTGAATAGCAGCCTACCCTCCACCGAGAACCTGGGCTGGAAGATGGAGAGAGGTTTCCACTGGGTGAGCTGTGCGGACTTGAGTCACCGGGATGAGTCAGGAATGGGCAGCAGTCATCGGAATGGATGTGTGAGCTTGCTAATCGCAATTCTCTCTGGCTTCACTGGCTCTTCACAGAAGAGATCACTGACGCTTAGAGAATGGAAGTTGCCTGTCCTAGGAAGGGTGTGGGACTGTTCTGCTGGAACAGAGGTTCACTGCCCTGGCCCTTTTATTAGTTAAAAGGCTTACATTGTCACTGGCTCTTTTGCAAGTATTCATTTAGAATCAAGTTTTATATAATCATCACCATCATCATCACTAGAATTGTATGGCGCTTGTCTATTGCATTCTAGCTACTTAACTAGTATATTTGAAGCTACAGGCCTTTGGGCATATTCTGCTTTTATAAAAATTTGAGCACTCCGAGACTCCCTTTGGGAATTCTTTTGGTGGGCGTAATTTGATGTCAGACAGAGTCACAAAAATCAGTGTTCTGCAACTTTCCCCTTGGTGACAGAGCGTGCCTCATGTTTAACTTTGTCCGTTTTTAAACTATGTCTCTAAGCATCTATTACCACCTTGTTGACAGTTAAGACAGCATCCTTTAGAAAGTTAAATTTGCTCTGTACTGAACTAGCCAAGAGGTAAATAAACCACAGGCAAGCCTGCTCGTACTGTGTGATCTACAGTTTCTTTGAGTTTGTTTTGGATTCACTGTTTAGTGTAGGTGGGGAACACTGCTGAAAAAACATAAAAAACAGTTCTAGAGACCTGCTATGGTAGATTTTCAGGAGTGCCTTCCATACTGAACTTTGTAACAGTGGTTCTTAGTGGAGTCATGCCTTGTGACCTACACTATTACTACATTTTCTAAGTGTGAATTCTCTTTGTTCTCAGTACTGAGAGTAAA
>NW_007744895.1:0-1322 GCF_000696425.1 Galeopterus variegatus
GAAGGATCCATCACAAGCTGGGGACTGGGTTATGCCCAGGAGAATCCAGGTGGATGAGACAGAGAGGGCTTCCTGTTTCAAGCCAGTCAGGTAAAGACATCCGTTCACTCGGTGGAACCGATGTTCTATATTTGCAGAAAGAACCACCGATCATGGGAGAGGGCACAATCTCTTCCCATAATTTGAATGTAACCTCAGATTATACTTCACACACACTCAGCTAACAATCAGTGTAACAGAAGGACTCCTAGTGTCTCTGATGAGATGGTGTTTGGACGTAAAGCTGGGCCAGTGATTCCACCACATGAGCCTTTGTGTGCCTCATCCCCAGGGTGGGTAATTTCTCGAGGTAGCTCTGAGGATAAGCTAAGGTTCAGAGATTGTCCTGCAAATGGCAAGGCCCTGCACACAAGAACGAGGGGTGAAACTGAATACCGAGATCTGAACTCTCCTACATAAAGGTTGACAACCTGGAATTTAAATCATGATGGATGCCAAAGTGCAGAGAAGAAAACATGTTTACGAACTGAAAGACTGAACTGAGAAAGGTGGTGAGTGGCAGGATTCCAGGGCACCGTGCCCCAGAGGGGGCTCACACCTTATGATAGACCTCCCCATCGGTCAGTGCCAGGGCAGCTCCTGACTTCCTGGCACCCCAAGGACAATCTGGACATTTTAAATTGGATACCATTTCTCTGAAGGATTTTGTTCCATACCTTGAAGGGAAGCATTTTCTCTACAGCCTTGAAAAGAAATCTTACATATCTCACCTGTGGTATAGCAGAAAGAGAAAGGGCTTTCCAATGAGGTCACAGGGTTTGAATCCTGGCTCTGTGCCCTTTTGTAAGTTTATTATCTCCTAGCTCCGGGACAGTAATACTTCACTGCAGGGTAATAATGAGGACAAAGTATGGACACAGTATAGATGCTCAATAAATGGAAGTTGTTTTTTTTCTGAGTGGGAAAGCCTCAGGCAACTAACAAAGCCACAGGGTCATATCACCCAGAAGCTGCACATTGGGAAAAATCAGTTTGTTATGAAAGGGATGGTCTGGCTACACCAGAGCTAACCTTGACCTCAACTTAGCCTGGAAGAGGTGAGGCGAGGATACCTTGTCTTTCTCAGTGATGTGAAGACGCTAAATGAGACTGAAAATCCAAATATAAACCCCACCCTGTGCTCTGTGATTCTCTGAGATCATGGCTGTGCACGAGTAGAATGCATTAGGTTCTCCTGGGAAGTGAAGAAGGAACTGCTGGAGGAAACACGGGCACCCAGGGGACCAGCCACGAGCAGAAGCAGCAGGGGTGGCTCTCAAAAA
>NW_007744895.1:3308-4432 GCF_000696425.1 Galeopterus variegatus
CCCCTGAATGCAGCCACACACTGACTCCAAATGACTCCAGGTGGAGCAGAAGAACCAGCCAGCAGAGCTCAACCAACTTACTGAACTAGCAGAAAAATAACTTGCTATCATTTTAAGCCACTATCTTTTGGGGTGGTTTGTTGTGCAGCAAATAGATAACTGATTCATGCACCTATGTGGCTTGCAGACAGGTATAAATTTTACAATAACCAACATCATTTGTGCAGCACTGTGCCAGGTGGTCACTTCAGTGCATTACATCCATTGTCCCATTTAGTCTCTTTTGCTACCCATGCAGTAGGTATTATTATTTCCATTTTATTGATGGAGAAACTGAAGCCCAGTCAAGTTAAATAACTTACCCTAGGCATTGGCAATTCTTGAATTTGTACCTAAATCTGTCTCATTCTAAAGCCTGCATGTATTCATCAGGGTTCTCCAGAGAAATGCAATCAATAGGGGTGAGTAAGTATGTGTGTGTGTGCATAGAGAACCAGAGAGAGAGAGATTTTAAGGAATTGGCTCATGAGATGCGGGGGCTAGCAAGTCTNTTGCAGATAGAAGTAAAGTTGCTCATTTGCTAACCTTAATGTAGGGAGATTATTCTATGAATCCCATGCAGTCAGAAGGGCTCTTAGATATGAAAGAGGGAGACAGAAGACTCAGTTGGAGCCGACACCACTATGGAAGCAGGACGTGGACAGAAGTTATTCCACTAGCTATGAAGATGGAGGAAGGGGACCATGAGACAAGGAATGTGGGACATCTCTAGAAAGTGGAAAAGGCAAGGAAACAAATCCTCCCATAGAGCCTCCAGAAAGGAACACAGTCCTGTGTTCCATGATTCTAGTCCAGTGAATTGAAAGATAACAAATTTGTGTTGTTTTAAGCCATCGAGTTTGTGGTAATTTGTTACAGTAGCAAGAGAAAACTAATACATGAACCAACTCAGTTCTTATGATAATCTTGAGGTGGTATCTTAGTCCACCTTATGGCAACAAAACACTGTATAGCACCACACCTCCAAACTCCACGGCATGCAATGGTAAGCATTTACTGCTCGGTATCATATCTGCTAGTCAGCTAGGGGTTGGCTGATGCAATCAGGGTTTGCCTGCATTTGG
>NW_007744895.1:9679-9946 GCF_000696425.1 Galeopterus variegatus
TGGACTACGTGTCATTCTCATCTCACTGGTGAAAAAGTTAAGGCTGGTGAAAATGGCAACAGGCGTATAGTATTTAGTGTATGGAAGGCCCTGTTCTAAATGCCTGACATGGGCTGTGGCAGGCAGAACGATGGCCTCCCAGAGATGTCCATGCCCTCATCCCTGGAACTAGTGAATACGTTAGGCTACACGGCAAAGAATTAAAGTTGCAGATAGAAGTAAAGTTGCTCATTTGCTAACCTTAATGTAGGGAGATTATTCTATGAA
>NW_007744895.1:15058-15720 GCF_000696425.1 Galeopterus variegatus
TTCACTACTGCACGGTCCTACAATCCAATCACCTCTTCAGGGCCCCACCTTTCAATTACCACAATAGGATTTCCCACCCTCTTGACAGTCACAGGGGGGGCCAAGTTTCTAATACATAAAACTTGAGAACACAATTCAAGCATCAGGGAGTTTTGGGGGGTCATAATTCAATCCACTATACATGATGTGGTTAAAACAAAGAGCTTAGAATAGTGCCTAGCACAGTCAGTCAATACACCATTTGTTTTTATTGTTATAACTGTGGTAGACAAAATTGACTTGGTGCTTGCCCTTACAGGTTCCAATTTAGTAGAGGAAGACCAATGTGACACAAACACAAATAAATGTATCATTATCAGTCATGCTATGGAAGGAGGAGTGATGTCAGGAAGAAGGTGGAATACGAGTTTCCAGTGCTTGTCCACTCACAGAAGCATCCATTTAAACAGCCGTCCAAGTGTAAAAACACCTTCACAAGAGCTAAGGAATGCTGGTGAGAGATTATAGTATCTGGGTGGAGCACAGAAATAAGACATGTTGAAGAGGGTAAGTAGGACAGTTTCACATTACCCAAATCAACCCTCTCCCAACCCAGTACGATGCCATGTGGAGAGAGCAGAATGGAGAGAGCACCCAGCTTTGCTGTAGATACCAGCACCAGG
>NW_007744896.1:0-505 GCF_000696425.1 Galeopterus variegatus
AGGATACAAAAAAGGTGTGCCAAGAAGCATTTAGTACTTAAATAGGGGCCCAAATCTGCTAGGGGACTGGTTTCACCAGCCCAGGCATAAAAAGAGTAGACATATAGTTGGATACTAAAATCAAGGCTTTGAAAGGCAGGTGGAATAGAAAACTGAGTGTGAGGTTCTTTGCAGAGAGGGACTGGAGTGATGTCTTTATGTCTGGCTGGTATAAGAGGAAGGGACTGGCATAATGAACTGCAGAGAAGAACGTGGTCAAGGGATTTGAAATGTCCTTATCTTACATTGCACTTGCGTTTGGTTCTTTCCGTTTTGTATGTTTCAACCAGACATTTCCCATATGTAACGCCTGCCGTCTCCAAGGTTTGTGTCAAAATGCTCCCATTTCCTGGAATGTTCTTTCCTGCTGGAACCTTTGTTAAAGCCAAGCTGTACCCCAGCTAAAAAAATTCCACCTTCTCTAAGAAACCTCTGGCTCTATAATTGTTTACTTTGTCCCTTTTTT
>NW_007744896.1:2478-2782 GCF_000696425.1 Galeopterus variegatus
TAAGGAAGGTATTTTACAGGAGAGAATATTTTTCTTTCATTTGTACATACTTGTAAGAAGTGAAGATATTGAACCATTTTAATCTATTTTTCATCAAATAAAAATTTCCCATTAGTCATTTTATCTTAGGATTAAGTAATTTCAAGTATATGGTAAATTCTTTGTATGGTTAATATTACATTTTGTGGAATACTGATTTATGAGATTGAAAATTTCCACTGCTGCTACCCTAGTACCTTAGTCACATGGGTGTTTTGTTAACTGAAATTTTTGGTTTCTTGACTTTCTAAGTTAAGCCAAAAAA
>NW_007744896.1:4873-5148 GCF_000696425.1 Galeopterus variegatus
TTTTGTACATAACTATTTTTGGCACCTAAGATAAAAGAAGAGACTGGAGGATGAATTGGTGTTAAATTGCAAGTCTAAATGCCTAACCTGGTATTTAAGCTAGACTTCACCTGTTTCTGAAATCTTATCCTCTACTAGTCCTCAATCCCAAACTGAATTAGACACTAGCCTATTTGAGTTCTAGTGCTCACTCTGCCTGGCTGTATTATATATGGCCTTGGGCAAAGACTTAACCCCTGTGGGTCTCAGCATTCTCATCAGAATCATGAAATTAA
>NW_007744896.1:7244-7837 GCF_000696425.1 Galeopterus variegatus
ATGAGGGTTCTTCAAAAAGTTCTTAGAAAAATTTGTGTTATCTTTTAATTCTTTTTTTCCATGAAAGTTTTGAAGTACCTACATATAATCTGATCACTAAACATCACTTTGTCTCTCTTGGACCTCTTATTCATATTTACAGTTTCAAATATCACCTTTCTCTCAAACTCTATATCAACATATTTGGCTAACTCTTGAATGTTCCATCACCTAAACTTGAAATGTCTAAAATCTAATTTGTCATTCTCTTTCTCAAACTCACTCTCATAATGGTGTAACATATTTCCTATGTTCTAGATCAGAAAGTTGTACACTTCTTAAATTTTTCTTTCTACTTCCTATGTCTGTCCATAACTATATCTAATTAGTCATAAAGTTGTGGTGTTCCGATCCTTATTCTATCTTTTGCATCTTCATTTCTTTTTCATTCCTGGCACATTTTCCTGCCAAATTAAACTCCCTAAGGTACCACCATCAATCTGGTTTCTTGCTCCTCCATAATTAGTGAATAATTATGAGTCCCACTCAGTAAACTCTTTAGTTCAACTCACTCCCAAAGCAAATAAAAACAAATTTGGGACTAAACCATCTTC
>NW_007744896.1:9656-10188 GCF_000696425.1 Galeopterus variegatus
AAAATGGTATTAGAAGCTATTTTATATGTTTTTATAAAAGCATATCTTATTTTTTTGTGAATTTTAGCAGTTCATCTGTACACACCTAATACTACTTTGAGAATGGCTAAGAGGAAAACATTGCCCTCTGCATGTTAAAAGAATCTGTTGGTCACTTTATACATTATTATTTCTCAAAATTTGTTGATTTAAATCCATTACTCTATAAATTACTATTTCAGTCCCAACACTATTTCTAAGAGGGATTGACAGATACAGAAAGAGCTGTCATTATTCATACTTCTGGTAAAGCTCTGGAAATGACCACTGTTAGCTAAACAGATTATGATGTAGAAGGGAAAAGTTTCCTTGATTTTTTTAAGGCTTAATGTTCTTTGACCTGATTGCTAAGGTTTTAAACTGCACATGTTGAAATTATTCATCTTAGAAATATGCACTCACATTTGCCTCAAAAAATGTGAACAAACAGACTGAGAAGTATTTTAATCCTGTCCCTAGTCATATGTAACTTGGTATGTATCAGGCTAGAATA
>NW_007744896.1:12273-12522 GCF_000696425.1 Galeopterus variegatus
TGTCATGTCTCCCTACTTGCCTCACTCCAATTTCCTAGCTCCTAGGCAGCTTGGACTGCTATATCAAAATACTGTAAACCCAGGGGCTTAAACAACAGAAATTTATTTTCTTATTGTTCTGGAGACTGGAAAGTCCAAAATCAAAGATCTGGCACTGTTTAGTTTCTAGTGAGGACTGCCTTCTTGTTGTGTACTCACATGGCAGACAGTGAAGGAATGAGCCAGTGAGTTCTGGAGTCTCTTATTATA
>NW_007744896.1:15330-15963 GCF_000696425.1 Galeopterus variegatus
GTAATTTGGCAAAATATACTCAAAAGCCTTAAAAACATTCATATCACTTAGGTAATATCAAAGTGGCAAAATTATTTGGTCACATGAGATAATCAGTGATGCACCTAAATAATTATTATGAGGATATTTACTGTTGTGTTACTCGTAATGTTAAAAAAATTAAAAAAGTTACATTACATATGCACAAATTGGAATATAGAAAAACAAATTACCTTATTAGTCATACCATGTAGTACTATGCAGTACTACATACGTTGTAGTAGCATGCCTTGCCAAACAATGTTGAGTAAGAATCACTAATACCATAAAAAGTTGTTTATTATACACTAAACACTCAGGTTACAAACACACATGTATATGAATACATTTTTGTATAATACATGTACATANTTTTTTGTGGTTTTCTTGTTTTTTGGGTTCTGGCCAACCATGTCTGGCCCACCAGACTTGGCACCCTGTGAGCATCCTATTGATTTCTTAGTGGCCCACTCCACCAAATGCTTGTAATAACATCTCTTTTGCTTTAGTTTAATAACATGCATTGTATTTAATTTAGCTAGAGTTAAGTTTTGTTGTTGGCAGTCAAGAAACTCAATTGATTCAACAGTTACAACAGCTAAAAATGAACCGTTG
>NW_007744897.1:0-1515 GCF_000696425.1 Galeopterus variegatus
TACATATATATATATATATATATATATATATATATACACACACACACACACACACATATATGTAATATATATATATACATATATGTAAAATATATATATACATATATGCAATATATATGCATGTATATATATGTAATGTATATGAGTGTGTGTGTATATATATATATATATATATACACACACACACACACATATATATTCTTTATTCCTTGTCATATGAAGAAGATTAACTGACTACTGACCATTGTTTTCAAATAATGACGGAAACTTACAAACCATTAGTCTTGACCTTGGTGTGTGTACTCCTTCGAGAGAAGTTTCATATTCCATAGAAATGAGAATAATGGAATGTCTGAAAATCCATGCTTAACATTCAATTGTTTTAATGCCTATGTAATGTTTTATTAAAATTTTACTTAGAAGTGTGTCTCTCAGGGTCTCCTGTAAGCTAAAGGATGAATAAGATCTCATGATGTTCAACTCTGAGCATGGGAGCTTCCCCTGGTGCCCGGGGACAACCCGCTGTTAGATCTGCTGTCTAGGGCCACAGTGCCCTCTGCACATTCTCAATGGATCCAAAGTCATTTGCATTATATCTTTCAGCTGGTGTCAACATATTTTTGTGTAGGGTAATCCTATTTCTTATTTTAGAACTATTGATTTAATCATTACCTTTAATTATGTTGTGGTTATTGGAGCAAGGCTGTGAGAGACAGCAGGAAAGGTTGGTAAATGTGCTCCCTCTGCCTCTTTCACAAAAAGAGGACAAATGCTTTGTAACTGAGCTCTCAGAGCAGCTTTTCTTTGGCAGTTCTTCAGCTGGGTGGTTGGGCACACAGGAGAAGCTTCAAGTTCCTACCTTCTCTTTTCTAGATTGCCCCACAGAGATGGTCTTATTAAGTTTTAACTACCTGCTTTTTCATTAAATCTTCTGAATTAAAAAATGAAAACTATTTGTTCAGTCAGTTTAAAAATCATGTATTCATACAAGTATCTTTATTTTTTAAAATGAGTTTGAGAGAAGCATAATAAATTTCTTGAAGTTATAATTATCCAAATGGCAGAAGCTAAACTAGAAACTATATGAACAATATAGATGTCCAAAATGTTTATATTTTCTGAAGTTTGTAGTCAATTGTCAATCATGGTATTTTAAAGTGGAAATTAGTAAATGTTTACATGATTATCTGTCTATATGGTACGGTTCCCATATAACTTCAGCAAATATGATTCTCTGTGATTTTATGTCTGATTTTTTTTTAAAATTACTCTTCACCTTTTATTCAAAATTTGTAGTTCTTTTCTGATAGTCTCTATTTTTTTGTTGTTTGCTTGTTTCTTTTACATGTACAAAAATAGTGTTATGTCTTGGCAAGACATAAGACTCCTAGGCTGGCTGGTGGAATTGTGGTACAGTCACTTGGAAAATCTTTAGGGGACGTGATTACACTTGCCCTTAAACAGTCATAAAACATTCAGGTTCATGACAATACCAAAGGTACAGAAACATGCCCA
>NW_007744897.1:6554-7414 GCF_000696425.1 Galeopterus variegatus
GTTCTTTTCCTTTCATTTTTTCTTATAGAAATGAAATATGTTTAAATTGTATAGTAGTTAGCAAAAAATATATATATTTTTAGATTTTTTCTCATCCAAATTTGCTACTATGTCCTGTAACAATTATTATTATCTGTTCACTTTGTGATTTTGTGAGTCATGCATTTATTTGGAGTCAACTATTTTCCTTGCACTTTGCGATGCTATCACGTAAAATAACTTCCTCCCCCATACGGAGTAATGCGGGATGTAATATGCTTATTTCATTCAAATTTGAGTTTCTATGGTGTCTTACGCATACAGCAGGCACTCAATAAATATTTGTGGATTTTCCCTTTCCTTTTGGAAGATAGAAATGAATTACATATATTCACATTGTACAACATGCGCATGTACTCAAAAACCATGCTTGCACCCTCAACATATGTACAAGTAAATGTTAAAATATTTTGAATTAATACAAAGATCAAAAAATTAGTAAAGTGGATTTAAAAAGATTATTGCTTCTGCTTTCTATCATCATACCTTCCCTATCTATATAGATGTCACTTGAGTACTAGATCAATATGAAAACAAAGACAATATTCTCTTTACTCCTGAAAGGTTAGACAAAATGTAATAATATTCTTCTTTCACTAACATAAGAGAGTTTTCTTTCAGCAGTATTTCACAATATACAATAAATATTAGGAGCAAACAAGATGTGCAGCTCTAAAGAAAATGCATTTATTAATTTCAAGAAATGTTCATGTAAAATACATCTCAAAAAGGACAATATTTTTAAGTCATCATTAATTTTAAAAAATAAAGCAATAATGTGTGTTGTCAACAAATCCAAGCCATTCAGTTAGTTCATTTTA
>NW_007744897.1:12309-14562 GCF_000696425.1 Galeopterus variegatus
AAGCTGGGTAATTGTTAAAGAAATGAAATTTATTTCTTAAATCTTGGAGGCTGGGAAGTCCACAGTCCCGGGACATATCTGGTGAGGGCCTTAGCATTCTTGCTAGTGAGTCTCTACAGCGATGCAGGGCATCACATGGCGAGAAATGGCATGATCAAGAGTGCTAACCTTCTCACTCGCTGTCCTTATAAAGCCATTAGAACCACCCATGATAACTCATTATTTCATGAATGGTTTAGGCCATTCACTAAAGCACAGTCCTCATGATCCAATCACCTCTCAATGGCCCCACCTTTGAAATGCCATAATTGGATTTCCCATACTCTTAACACTGTTACAATGGGGTTCAAGTTTCCTATATGTGAACTTTTGGGGGACATATTTAATCCACAGCAGGATCTTTCCCATACTTTAAATATTCTTCACAACCATTATTTTTAAGGCAACATTTCCCACTCCAATGCTTCAGTTCTACCTGACGAAGAGACCATTGTCAACAGTTTAGTGGGTTTCTCAGTCCCCATGCTTTCAGAAGCAAATTAAAGACAACACAGTGTGAGATGTCAGTTCTACCCTTGGTTATGTGTCAACCTCATCTTCAGCCTGACCCCCTTAATAAGTCATAATAGCAAAAATGCAGAAGCAATAATCAGACCACACGAAGCGATGGCTTCCAGAGCAGAAGAGACCTCATCCAGTTACTAAAACGTAGAAAGGTGGTCACCAGGGGTGGCATAAGGAGGTGCAGGAGTGGGAGGTGTTGGCCAAATGATACAAAGTTTCAGTTAGATAGGAAAAATAAGTGTAAGGGATCTATTGTACAACATGGTGACTATAATTAACAATAATGTGTTGTATACTGGAGAATTGCTAAGAGTACATTTTAAGTGTTCTCAACACAGAAAGAGTAATAAGTATATGAGGTAATGTATATGGTAATTAGCTTGATTAGCTATCCCACAATATATACATATTTCAAAACATCATGTTGTATACCATAAATAGAAGCAATTTTTGTCTATTAAAAATAATAATAATTTTTTAAACATTTCAAACTCCACTTTGACAATGGAGAGGTTCTGCTGATACATAGACTGTCAGGATTTAGGAAGGAAGCCATCTCCCTAGACAGGAATTGCCTCTTTATATCAGGAATTTCTTGCCTAGGAAGACAACTTTGTAAACCAGCAAATAATGCCATTTGGTGACAGATAACTCAGACTGCTCCCTTTCAAGACAATATTTTCATTTGGGCAAACAGCCTCTTTCTCAGGACAATAGGTCACTTAACTAAGCAAACTGCTCACTTATCAAAACAGTATTTATTATCAAGGCTTGCTTCAAAGTCCTCACTTCTCTTTGTGCAATAATCTCAAACTGCTATATCATTAACTTCCCGTCCCCCACAGATTTCTATATTGAAAGGTCTGATTTACCAGTAATGTCCGGATTACAAAATCCTACTGTAACCTTCCTATTCTAATATGCTACTAAGGATCCGTCGAGGTGGTACTCACCTTAGTATTGAAGGAGTAAATTTGGCTTCTATGATCAACTGACACTCTCATGACTTTTGGAAAACGAGGAGCTGGCAACTTTGATTAAATTGTGTCTAAGAATCCATTGCACAGATTGGACAGCCTTTCTACTGAGACCTAAACATCACTCTGCAAGGATCATGGGATTACCCTCAATGACCACATTTTATTTTTAAAAAATTCCCTATTATATCCCAGTTATATCTTCAATCATATAGTGAAATTAGGTGAAGGTTGAAAAGAAAACATCTGTGTGCTAGAGAAAATCTAGTAAACACCTTTAGAAATCATAAAATATAACATCAAACCTAAATGCATTTTGCTGAAATACTTTCCTAACTCATTTTTAGAGATTTTATAGTGTTTAAATCACACATTATAGTGTTTAATTGATTTATACTCACCTATCAAAATATTGCTCTGAAATATAAAAAGTGCTATGAATTTTTTTTCGGTAGTCTTTTATTCAAAATGGGAACTTATATGTTTGCCAGAAAACAAACTGCTTTCTCTCCTTGAAAGCATTGAATCTGTTGGACATATAAAATGCATTAGGTTTGAGTAGAGGCCAAACTTAGGGTGTTTTTACTTATCTTTGCTGTTAAGCAGGTGAACATGAGCTAATATACAATACGTGGTTTTAGAATTGCTACAAAATATGTTATAAAATAACAATTGTGCCTTCATATTTGTACAAATTTGATAACATTTTAAA
>NW_007744897.1:14872-15719 GCF_000696425.1 Galeopterus variegatus
ATATTTGTACAAATTTGATAACATTTTAAATTCATTTTAACATATTTTGAAGCATGTAGGGGTTTTTTTCTAAATGCTATTTTATCTTTTATTGATATAACTTTATAACCTTTATATTGCTATATGTTAGAAATTTAAGAATCTTTAAACATGGCAAAATCATTGTATATCTTCTTTGACCTTCTCTTTTCTTGAACACATCTTTAGAGCATGTCTATTTCTTCCTGTATTCGTAGAAAAAATCACGACTGATAACGTTCTCTGGCCTTCTCTTTGTCCTTCAACATTTGAAAGAAAGCGTGCAGTTGCTTAAGTTGTTGGAACAACATTCAGTTTAGAAGTAGACGTTTATCTAACATCTACCGTCTTCTGGGGATAATTTTGTATCTCTTGGACAAGACCCAGCCCCTGCTCTCAACGAACTCATAATTTAGCCTTTGGAAGCAAAAATCCCAGCATGTTCTAGAGTGAGATAAGCAATAGAAAAATATACAATGTGCCTAGGGAAGACATAAAAAGGTCATTTAATTTAGAAGAAACATAAAATATTAAAATACAGGTGCAGAAACAAATCTTAGACATTCTCCTGCAGACATCTTATAATTTCACAGATGATTTTTAAAAAGCCAAAGAGAGTGAAGAATTTTCCTAGAGTAATCATATTAGTTCATGGCAGATATGAAGTAGTGGCAAAAATCCAGAATTCATTTTTCTTTGTCTGCGACTCTTCTATTCAACCCCTAACTTCAACCCCATTTGAACCTGTTAGGTTCAATCCTTTATCAATCTTTGCGTTCAGGTTTCAAAGTTGTCTTGTACAAACATTTGGTTTGTGAATGAGGGTGTG
>NW_007744898.1:0-1110 GCF_000696425.1 Galeopterus variegatus
GCTCACAGAGTTGGGCCAGTCCGGCGCCTTCCACTCCGTTTCTGTGTCGTCTCTGCTGACTGACTTGGCCTTTGTTGTCTCGGGCTGCTCACTCGAACTCGCAGCAGGGTTTGGGCGCTCTCAGGAGTCTTCTTTTGTGTCAGCCATAAAATCTCGAACCTGTTGTTGCTTGTTTGTCATTTTAGGTTCGTTGTTGAAAGATTTATTCGTTTTTTGTTGCTCTTGAAATGCAAATAGTACTCTGGTATCACAGCGCACACTTCTCAGGGTCGTGCTGTCTCCTGGCACAGCCGCTCCAGACCCGTCGCCATCTTAAAAACCTCTTTACAACTCTCTATAGCACATGAGAACCTGAGGCTCGTGCCACAGTCCCCCGCCGCACTGGCACTGGAATCCGACACCCCACTTCCAGGGTCACGCTGCCACCTTCTTTAGCTTTTTCTTACATTTGGAGCATAAAGGTAATTTGGAACAGTTTGTTCTACAACATTTCTTAATATCGTTTGAATTATTCCTGTACTTATTTGTTAAACTAAAAATCTTTCCTATTTTCTTTGATAAAATATTAAACTATTAAACCTGATTATTTTTGGAGATATGTAACTGAATTTGTTTACAAACATTTATCATTCCTAAGTGTGTGACATTATTTCCATACTAATTTGTTGATTGAAAGAATAGGTTGTGATTAGATGTTGGTATCTTATTAATATGTATGGCTATTTCTTTCTCTTGTTTTTTTTTTTTTTCACTTTTGTCTATATATCTGGAGATGAACTTCTGTCATGTTAAAATTTTTCTTTTGTTTATGTGGTTGTTAGATACAATTGCCCTCCCCGCCTATTTGATTCTGTCCTGTGAGTCATAATACAAGCTTGGAATATATTTGAAGAAGTTTAAACAGAATGTTGAATGGGGTTTTTAAGGAGATGAGTGAGTTAAAATAATTGAACAAGCAAACCTTGGATAGAAAGCCCTCTTGGTGTTTATTGAGGTTTAATTTGCATATTCAAATTATCTGAGTTGATGCATTTCTAGCACTTGAATATATACATACACACATACATACATATATATATACATACATATATATACATATATATATATATA
>NW_007744898.1:1823-4216 GCF_000696425.1 Galeopterus variegatus
ATATATATATATATACTTTCAAATTTCATGTTCAATGGATTGAGATATTCAGTGGATTGGATGATATAGAATAGTATGTACATCTTTTTGGTAAGTTTTTAAGCAATATGTAAAACATTTATGTTAATATATGCACTAATATACTTAGTGTAATTTAGATGCTGTTGAAAAGAAAGGAGACCTTCTGGTATAAGTTAATTCATTAGCTTTGCATTGACATATGATTAAAATCTCAGCTTCCTTTTTTTTTTAGCACTGATATATTTTATATGACTTACAAACATTTGAGGAGAGTATTTTAAAACAGAATTTGAAGAATTTAGAGTGTGTAGAATGTTTTTGTGAAAAACTAGGGTAAGCTATTAAGTAGTTTATCCTAAGTTTTTATTTCAGTTAATGTCTACAAGAAAGATATTGTTGGGTATATGATATGTTATATTTTATTTATAACTATTTATTTGGTTTATTGTCAAATCTATACTGAATTTTATAGACTTCCCATTTATCCAAAGTCCACAATAGCATAAATATAAGATATTATTTTGCATCAGGGTGTATTGAGTAAGAGTTACACGGACAGACATAGCTAGAATCCAGTTCCATCTCTTCTCCAAATACTACCGATTTGACCAAAAATAACCATTTTGAGGCCATATTCTACCTTTGGAGAAGAGGGATACCACAGTTGTTGGGAGCACTGAGGGTAATTAGCAAGGTAATGTATGTAAGCACAATGTCTTGCCTATAGTAGGCTACAGGAAACATAAGCTTCCATTTTTATAATGAGAAAGAAAGAATTGATGAACTGGCTGATATAAAATACCTATTACAAATTTCTAAAACTATCTAGAGTTATATACAATTTATATTTGTATTCATAATGATTAGCCTAAAACTCTGGAATATAGGAATGTATTTTTTTGAGTCATCTGTCAGATTAATTTTTATTCAATACAACTTAGTTTCCTCATGCACTTTTCTATGTCATAATATTCTATGTCATAATTTTCAGTAAATATGTAATGATTGGTTGCTGTCAATGGCACACATACCAGAGTAGGTGGTATGAATTAGCCAAAATAACAGCTACAGCAGTTATACTCAGCAAATGACTTAATGTCTCCATTTCCTTTTCTGAAAAATGAAGAAAACAATACATGCTGCATTAGGCAGGATTTATTTCAGTTGCAAATGACAGAATCAGCTCAAAGCAGGTTAAACAAAGTGGTCTAGTAAAGATTTTGAAGCAGCTGACTGAATCAGAAGGAAAAGTTATTGGAACCCATGGTTCCAATCTAACATCCCAAAGGAATGAAACCAAAGATACAACTTCACTTAAATCCTCTCTACTCATTTGTCTCAATTTTGCTTCTCCCTCTTTTGCGATATATGGCTTCCCCCAAAGAAAAAGAGAATGACAGGCAACCCCAAAATTGCATTATCAACCCAGAGTAATCTAAGAAGTGAGACTTCACCCTCTCACATGAGAATAACATACCCAGGGAATGAATCAGCCTGATTTGGGTTACACACCCTCTGCTGGCTTAAATGTTGTCTTTAGAGATGTTGTATAATGAAAGTGTTTACAACAGGATGTCCTGTGCCGTGTCACCAGGAGCACCTCCAGTTGTATTAGTGCCCTTGGAATAATTAATATTTTATGGTGGTGAAAAAAGAAAGAGCTAGGGTTAGGGTTTTAATGGCACGTAGGTCCACCCAATATGATCCTCAAGGAATCTGGTTCTTACCACCATTTCCAAACCCCAAAGAAGCACTGTACCATGAACCATGGGATGTGGCTTCCCCAACAGCTGCTTCAAGGGAACAAGCAAATAGGAAGTGGAATTTAACCACCCCCACGACCATCACCACCCCCTTGGGAACCTTTGTCTAACGAGAGGTAGAAAACATTAGGGAGCCTGAAGACAGGCAGACAATTTTCCCTTCCTCCCTGACTCTGAATGAGTGCTCCTAGTGTTCTTTAAATCCTGTCCAGAACTATCCCTCACAGACAAATGACAATGACTATGAAGTAGGGCCCAGCTCGATAACATATCACCGTGTATTTGCTCCCATCCTTCGCTGACACACTAAACTTTCCTTTCACTCTTTCTGCCCTGGTTTCATACTTCTCATTGAAGAATTAGTGATTACTCTTTGAATCAGACTGTTTTCTAGGGATTCCAAGCTAAGATTAATTTACCCTATATCATTTATTTTGTTTACTGCTTGTAATGTAAGCTCTATGAGAGTAGTGTTGCTTTTTCAAAAAATGTTTTCTTCACTACTGAATCTCCAATGCCTAAAACATCCTGACATATGCAAGCTCCTGGATAAATAGTTATTGGATTCAAAATTAGTGGATTCAACTTCGTTTCTATGTCCTCAGGAAT
>NW_007744898.1:5303-12831 GCF_000696425.1 Galeopterus variegatus
CTGCTATGTGCCATGTAATGCAAGTTACTCAAAGTTTAGTGATAACAATACAGAATCCTTGCCTTCAAAAAACATATGAAGGGTCTTCAAAGTGTTCAGGGAAATAGTTGTAATATCCTGTAATTCTATTTTTCCACTTTCTAAAGTACCCTCATACAGTCCAGTGGGGAATGCATAAGTTTATATTTGCCTTAAGATTTTCCAGAAAAAAAGAAATGCATTACAATTAACTTATTTTATTTTGCATGAGAAAAAAAAAAAACTATATCGTTTATGTAGGTTATTTCCATCCTACTGCTACCTCCATTTCTAATATCGAGGTAGTCACTTTCCAGGGATGAAAAGTCCATTCCAAAATAAGCCACTTTGCTTAGATCATTGGAGCACTTTGCATATTGAAATTTTGCAGCAAGCTAAGATGGAGTAGAAATACAACTCAGCAGCTTTCTTCTCTGTCCTAGTATTTATTTCTCCTTTTCCATCTGGCAACAAGGGAAAATAAACAAAGGCAATGGCATCTGTTGCTCCTGCTGCTTTGAATTAAGCGGACTTAGTGTAATCAGTTTGCCCCGACCAAATCCACTGCTGCACCTTCCCAGGTATTAGTCTGACCTTTAGTTTGACACTCCTGTTTTTCAGGTTTACCAGATTTTTTTTAAAGATACAAAATCCAGGGGGATTGCAATTAAAAAGCCGAAGTTGTTTAATAGCCTTTGCTTCTGTTGTATACATGCATATAAACATAAGGTTTTTAAAATCTAAATTTCCATATTAGTGTCTATATTTAAAGCACAAGTAATAAGCCTCTGATATTAAAAACAAGGGATTGCCTAGAGATTTGTTTTAAATGATAGGCTTTTGAAGCTTTAGTGATGGTTGTGGGGTGTTTCTCCTTGATAAGGAGAGGGGATGTAAAAGAGATTACTAAATGATTTCGAGTCTCGGGAAGGCACTGGTTTTTATGCAGGTTTTGATATGCTTGAGCACACAAATATATTCCATAAATCTGTCTAAGTTCCCCAGAACTCAAGGGTAATGCATTTCCTCTTGAATTCCTGTCCTGATCAGCAAAACACACACACACACACACACACACACACACACACACACACACACAAACAACACACACACACNAATAATTAATATTTTATGGTGGTGAAAAAAGAAAGAGCTAGGGTTAGGGTTTTAATGGCACATAGGTCCACCCAATATGATCCTCAAGGAATCTGGTTCTTACCACCATTTCCAAACCCCAAAGAAGCACTGTACCATGAACCATGGGATAAAAGAGGTGAATTCTTAACACATCAATCCAAAGAAGTAAGAGAATCAGAGCAATTCCTTCTCATAAAATTGTCTCTAGGTATTTGAAATCTTTTCACATGATTGTAAAGCAACATTATAGCTGCAAAATGTTTAGAAAGTTTGCCCTCTCTTTTGAAGTACTTAAGTAGAAGTGAATTTGACATGAAAGGTGCTATTCAGTTAAACTTGCTGACCATATTAACATTTAAATGATAACAAACAACCTCAAGATAGAATAAAAAGTTTAGGAGAATATTCTATCAAGGCTCTGAGAAAGAAAGAGCATTTAGGATCTATACTTATAAAGTTTGTATGCTAATTGTCAGTTTCTCTCATACAAAATATAGTTAGTAAACATTCCCCCAAAATATTCTAAATCTTAACACTTAGTTCCATAAAATTCAAACAGTATGTTTTGATTGTTAATGAACATAAAGTTTACCAAGTTAAAGGTTAAAACACACTACTGTTACAACTACCCACTTTCAGTGAATAGGCAGTATTTTTTTAAAACAACATTCTGTTACTTGCCACTGTTTTTTATAGCAATGAACAGTTGTGTTTTGCTTAAACAACAGTTGTGAAATGTCTTGTGCTGATACTTGGTAAAAATGGAAATATCAACATTGTTTATGTTGGATTTTCAAGCCATAAGTCAGTCAAAGGTACATGCTGTTCTGTAGTCTACCTGTCAAGTTTGAATGGGCTTTTCTGATTGGTGTTACATTTCACTTGACATTGTTAGATAACAAAGACAATAATACCCACTTAAAAGTAAAACAGAATAAGATGTTCATTGTTTTCATCAAATGCAGAACAAATGATCCTCGTAAGAATAAAGCACTTTGCTACTCTCCCAAATAGTCTAATGTTCAAGAGCACATTTACCACCAGTCATTAAAGTAATTTTTTTAAGGGCTACCAAGTTAAAGGTTAAAACACACTACTGTTACAACTACCCACTTTCAGTGAATAGGCAGTATTTTTTTAAAACAACATTTTGTTACTTGCCACTGTTTTTTATAGCAATGAACAGTTGTGTTTTGCTTAAACAACAGTTGTGAAATGTCTTGTGCTGATACTTGGTAAAAATGGAAATATCAACATTGTTTATGTTGGATTTTCAAGCCATAAGTCAGTCAAAGGTACATGCTGTTCTGTAGTCTACCTGTCAAGTTTGAATGGGCTTTTCTGATTGGTGTTACATTTCACTTGACATTGTCAGATAACAAAGACAATAATACCCACTTAAAAGTAAAACAGAATGAGATGTTCATTGTTTTCATCAAATGCAGAACAAATGATCCTCGTAAGAATAAAGCACTTTGCTACTCTCCAAATAGTCTAATGTTCAAGAGCACATTTACCACCAGTCATTAAAGTAATTTTTTTAAGGGCCGAGCCCGTGGTGCACTGGGGAAAGTGTGGCACTGGGAGTGAAGCGGCACTCCCGCCGCGGGTTCAGATACTATAGAGGGATGACTGGTGCGCTCACAGCACTCACTGGCTGAGAGCGGTGCGGCCGTCTCAAAAAGGACAAAAAAAAAAAAAAAGTAATTTTGTTAAGCATATTTTTTGTGTACTAGTGATTTTTTAGACATTTTATTAAGAAAGAGAAGTGTTTTATTTTTCAAACTGAAACTTGGTGATAAATACATATCACTGAATGTTTTTATAAGTTAATTTGCTTCAGAATTCCCTCTTTGGTTCAGAGTGCCTTCCTTTTTACAGATTCGCAGAGTAGAAGAGAACTAAAATTTGTTGAGTGCGTGCTATGTGATGAGCATTTCATTTACATTGTCTAATGTAATCCTTGTAAGAACCCTGCTATACTGTTAACCCCATTAAAGAGGTGAGCAAATGGAGCCTGCATAGGAAAGGGAACTTGCAAATGCTGTATGGCCCACCTGCTCCCTTATCCCATGCCTGGAGGGAGCAGAGCCTGTATATTATTATTTTCTGTCTTGCAATGGACAAACACTAGCTCTGCCACCAAGGAGTGGGGGCCTGGTGGTGGCTGGAAACTCAGGCTCAAGTAGGTTTGTGGCTGCACAGGGCTTCTTAACCTTGTGTTTTTTGTCTAGTCCTGCAACAACCCTCAGCCTCTGCAAAACAGGGATAGTGAGTCCATCTCGGATAGTTCTAAGGTGAGCATGTCCTGCATGTGTCTGTCACAAATTAATCCTTTCACAAATAGTATTCATTGTTCTCATGGTATTTCATATTTATTTGTTGAACTTTAATGAGGAGGATATAAAAACACTTCTTATTTTCACCCAGATTGAAACAAAGGGAAAGATTCTTGAATGATAAAGAATAATCCTAAGTGCTAAGTTAGTGAAGCCTTGTGTCAAAACGAATTACTGCAAATTTTTATCATACAGGAAGAAAAGCCTTTCAAATGGTCTATTTTCCACAGTTTGGAGATACTTATTTCCACTCAGAGTGCAGTATCAAATGAGGTTCCGGTGGAGGGAAAAAGACAAACACAGCAGATGAGCATATTCTTCATATTCTTTCATTTTTATCATTCTATATAATAAAACAGAATTGTGCTAAGTTCTTTAAATAGAAATATTTAAATTGGTGTGTTTGAGTGTGTATGAATAATCTACTAGAAAGGAGGGCAAATCTGACAAAAATAGGATTTTTCTTAATTGTGTATACAAGTAAAGATGTATTTGTAAGAAATCATTTCTGGTGGCTCAGAGTTTGAGTGTTAATTAGGAGACTTTTACTTTTTAGAGTAGGAATCATACTTTAGTCTGATTTCTTACTAAATTTAATAATTAATTACATTTCTCTGTGCTTCATTAATTCTCTGAAAACAAATCACAGTTTCAGTCTTTTCTGCATATAAATTTATAGTTTTCTTTTTCTTGAAAAGTAAATACATCACCTTTTAGAGAATTACATCCATTTTGAAATTTTATTTTAAATAAAATTATGAATTCTATTTAAGATTTCTTTATATATTAGAAAGATATGTATTTGTAGAGCATATAAAATAGAAATGTGTACAGCAATTTGCTAAATGTTAATGCATGCAATCAAAGATAATGGTAAGAATACTGAAAGTGGCTCTATTTAATAAAGAATATGAAAAAATATTCTTAGAAATAGAATTTCTTTTATAAATTCTGTTTTAGAATCTTCCTCCCTTCCATTTTCTTTAGAAGTAATAGAGTGGTAAGTATACAAAATGATTACCAGAGATTTTATTTAAAAGTGGAACATAACATTAATGTCCATTTACTCTCAATATTTTCTTTATCTATACATGAATGTGCAGTGACAATTGATGTCACACTTTGGAAACACTGAGTAATATAAGGGTTATGCTTAAGGATATTTTTGTTGTTCATATTTTGAAAATTGGTTCTGACTTACATGGAAAAAAATCTCAGATTATCTAATTCTCCTTTATGTTCTTTTTCACAAATGACTTGGAATGAATAAACAGGGGTTTAATATACTCTGAATATTTTTCTGTGTTTTCTTTTGGTGAGAAGAATGAGACAATCTCCACGAAATGGGCCAGTCAAATTCCTATGAAGCTACATCAATATTCACTTACAATATAGATGGCTTAAGCAGCTTTCAGATAAATACCAAATTCAGTCTATTCTAGTGATCTGAAGAGCAGGGAAATGGACAAAGAAAGACCAGATATCAGCAGTAGAATAATAGCAAAGCCAGTTTAACTGATAAGAGGATGGAAGAATACTTTGATTTTGCAATTTAAAAATATTTATTATAAAAAATGTCCAACATACACTAGAGTTTAATAAGCCCCTAGACCCATCACCTAGATGAAACAACTATTCAGATTTTGGGACCTCACCCTTGCCTCTTGCATCCCTTTTTTGCTATAGTTATTCATTCTAAACCAAGTCTAAGACCACACCTCATTTCACACATACGTCTTAGAATGTATATATCTCCAAAAACTGTGGACACTTTCCTACGTACAAGCAAGAACACTTTTTACACCTAACAAAATTTATGATACTTCCTTGCTACTATCTAATATCTAGTCACATTTAAAATTGTTTATGCAAATTAGAATACAAAATGAGTCCGTAAAATTGCATTGTGTTTTTATGTTCTCTTGTCTTTTTAATCTACAGTTCCTCTTTTTTTATGTCATTAACTTGTTGAAGAATTTGCATGAGTTAGCTCTAGGACTAGGGTTTTGTAAGCTGTCCTAGTTTCTAGCTTTCACTCTTTGCTTTTTCATGGTGTCAGTTTGCTTGTTCCTCCTGTATTTCATACGAAAACAAGGGTAGCTAGAAAGTCTTGAGTAGATTTGCATTCAACTTTCTTTTCCCAAGAATATTATTGGCAATGTTGATTATTTCATATTATATTACATCAGGCAGCATATACTATCTCATGGTCCCACTTTTAGTGATGCTAAGATTGAACAGTAGGTTAGAGTATTACAGGCTGAACTTTCATTTTAGAGTTTCTCATTGATCTTTTATAGAATAGTTTTATTCACTAATGAACTTTGCTTGAAACAGTTCACATTTTATTACCTGAAAATTTTCTTTCAAGAAGTGCTAACTTTTCATACTCAAGTTGATTTATTTGGTTATCCTGAGATACAGTTTTCATAGAAAATGTAGGATAAATGCCGACTTTTTTTCTTTGTCTCCCCCTCCCCCACTATCTCTTTTATGAGAGTCATTTTGAAATCATTTCGATACGGGTCAATCCATTGTAGCTATTATTTTTCCCAGTGGTCAAATCATTCTCTATTTGTCCATTGGGAATTTGTTCTTGTGAGCTCCTCTGTCATTTTAATTTTAATTTTATTATTTTCTCAGCTTTACTGAGCTATATTTAACATTTAGTAAACTACACATATTGAAAGGGCACAACTGGATAAGTTTTGATACATCCATACACCTATAAAACCATCACCACAGTGAAGAGAATGAACATAATCATCACCTCCCAAAGTTTCCCTGTGCTTACATAATCTTTCCTTCCAGACTCTTGCCACTAGCTCCCACTGCCAGGCAACTACTGATCTGCTCTTTGTCTCTATAGGTTTGCCTTTTAGAGAATTTTATGTAAGTACAGTTATACAGTACGTAGTCTTCTGCATTTGACTTCTTTTACTTGGCATAATGATTTTGAGATTGAATCACGTTATGTGTATTAATATTGCTTATTGCTAAGTAGCATTCCCTGGGAAGGATATATCACATTTCATTGTCCATTCACTAGGATATGGACATTTGACTTGTTTTCAGTTTATGGCTACTACAAATAAAGCTGCAGAGAACATTGGCATACAGTATTTTGTATGGGTATATGCTTTCATTACTCTTGGGCAAGTACCTAGAAGTGGAATTGCTAGATTATATGGTAGGTATATATTTAACTATTTCAGAAAATGCCGAACTATTTTCCAAAGTGATTGTACTGTTTCACATTACCACCAGCAGTGTAGAAGAGTTATGGTTCCTCAATATCCTGGCAAATACTTGGTGTAGTGAGTCATTTTAATTTTAGGCATTCTAATAGGCATGCACTTTCTTATTGTGATTTTAATATGCATTTACCTATTGACCACTGCTTTTAAGCATTTTTCTGCTTAAAAATGCTTATTTGCCATCTGTATATCTTTTTGATGAAGTGTCTGTCCAGATCTTTAGCCCATTTTTCTACTGTCTTGTTGGTTTTCTTATTATTGGGCTTTGAGTATTCTTTATATTTTGGACAGAAAAAGTTTATCCGAAATATACAATGCTAACTTTTTCTCCCAATCTGAGGCTAGTCTTTTCATTCTCTTTAAAGTGTCTTTCTAGGCCGGCCTGGTGGCGCACTGCTACAGTGCGCCACTTGGGAGTGCGACGGCGCTCCCGCCGAGGGTTCGGATCCCACGTACAGACCGGCCGCTCACTGGCTGAGCGAGGTGCGGGCGCAACACCGAGGGTTGCGATCCCGTGGCCGGTCCCGGTCCGGTACGGGCGCGACACTGAGGGTTGCGATCTGTTGCCGGTCACGAAAAAAGACAAAAAGGAAAAAAAAAAGTGTCTTTCTAAAAATGAGATGATTATTTTTTCACTTTGATGAATTTCAATTTCTTAATTTGTCCTCTTATGAATCATGCATTTGATATTGTATTGAAATATTTCATAACCCAGCATGACAGAGGATTTCTTCTAAGAGTTTTACCATTTTAAGTTTTACATTTGTAAGTCTATTA
>NW_007744898.1:13094-13491 GCF_000696425.1 Galeopterus variegatus
ATGACAGAGGATTTCTTCTAAGAGTTTTACCATTTTAAGTTTTACATTTGTAAGTCTATTATACATTTTTTTTCTTTTTAAATCCATCGTCTTTTATTTCTTCCAACTGTTTCATAGACTGGAGATGATTCATAACATTTGAATATATGTAATGAACAATATTAATCCATTATGCTTTTCACAGAGTCTGCTGCAGAAATCTAAGCACAAATATTTTCAGAATGTATTATATAATGGAAGAAGCAATAAGGGAAATTAGTCTTGTGTTTGAAAATTCCAGTAAATACAAAGTTTTGACCCAGCATAGTGGGACTACCATTTGTGGTGACAGAAACCATTTTTTCTTATCTGGCTGGAATTCTTCTTTGACTGATATAAAAGATGAAAAAATATCCGT
>NW_007744898.1:15274-15719 GCF_000696425.1 Galeopterus variegatus
CGTTGATCTTTTGTATTGTTTTTTGGGTTTCAATTTTGTTAAGTTCTGCTCTGATCTTGATAATTTCTTTCCTTCAGCTAACTTTAGGTTTGGATTGTTCTTTTTTTTTCTAGTTCTTTAAGGCGCATTATTAGATTGCTCACTTGCCATCTTTCCATTTTTCTGAGGTAAGCATTTAATGCAATAAATTTCCCCCTTAGTACTGCTTTTGCTGTATCCCACAAGTTTTGGTATGATGTATCATTATTTTCATTAGTTTCGATAAATTTTTTTATTTCCTGCTTGATTTCTTCTTGTACCCATGCATCATTAAGTAGAACGTTGTTTACTTTCCATGTGTTTGTATACTTGCCAGAGTTTTGTTTATTATTGATTTCTAGTTTAAATCCATTGTGGTCTGAGAAAATACATGAGATACTTCCAATTTTTTTGAATTTGTTGAGAC
>NW_007744899.1:0-798 GCF_000696425.1 Galeopterus variegatus
GAGGGCCCCCTGCCACTGCTGGCTAATGCTGGCCCCTATCCAGGGGCACCCAGCCTGGGACTCACAGCAACCTCATGGCCCCGCTGCCTCTGGAACCTGGAGGCTGCTCTGTGGCGTCGCTGGCTGCAGGTTCAAAGTCAAGTGTGGAGGAACCTGACTGTCCAAGCGTGCCACACGGGGAGGGAAAAGCCAGTGTATGGCCTTTATGATCTCATGTCATGCACTCCATAGGGAATTTCCTGAATGTGGATAGAAAGAAACCCTACGATTGTCCCTAAACTGTGGAGTTTGTGGAAATGCCCCCGTGTTGGGGGGAGCTGGTTGGCTGCACACTGCAGGCTCCAGTCAGTGGGGGAAACCTGCAGGTGCCTCGTGGCTCGTGGCCCCATGAGGCCCTTTGGGGCTGTGCAGTCGGTCTCCTGGTCAACTTTCAGTGAAGTGGCCACTAGGCAGGGCCATGTCCAAACCCCTCATCTTGGCTTGCCGTCCTCCCCAGCCAGCTGCCCACTATTAGTCTCCCGGCTCACAGTCGTCACCCTCACCAAACCAGCTCACACCCTCGGCAACACCCCCATCCCTCCCCTTCCTCAAGGCTCACCCCCTCAAAGAGGGGGGGCAGTGGTGCCCAGAGCTGCAGCAAGGGGAGGCACTGGCCACGCTGATGGGGGAGAAAGAGGGTGACAGCTGGGAGCAGGCAGGTGCAAAGGGAGGCTCCCCACACACATGTGCTGTGCACCCACACATGCACATGTGTACACACAGGCCACACACACACGTCTGCCCAGGCTGGGTCAGAGA
>NW_007744899.1:5852-7936 GCF_000696425.1 Galeopterus variegatus
CTGCTTGATGCTGGCCTCATTTTAGCAGGCGACAGAGCAGTCATCATCCGTGGGCCTCAGGGGGTGGTCAGGGTTGTGTGACAGAGACCAATGAAGCCAGAAGATCTGGGCCCTGGGGACACACTGAATCCCTGGTGGCACACCTGGCAAAGTGGGCATTCTGGGCCATGTCCCAGAAGTGGCCCTAGGCTAGCCCTGGGGACATACGGCTCCCTCTGAGGCTCAGAAGGTTACCTCAAGGGTAGAGGCTGCAGGAGGGCCAGGCAAGACTCGCAGCTGCCGCCTGGCCAGGGACAGGTTTCAGTTTCCTTCCAAGTCCCCCTGGCCCCTGGGGGTGGGGGAGGGACAGACAGGACACTGCACTGGTGATGCATCTACTACCTGCCAGTACTGAGTTAAGGGTGTGGAGAGGTTATTTTATTTCATGCTCACACCAACATTTTGAGTTTCCTTAGAACCTCAGAATTACCCAAATCACCCAACTGAAGCCCAAATCCTATAACAGGTTCCTTAGCTCGCCAGATACACCGTGGTGTTTTCTCCCTCACTCGAGAGGAGTAAACCCAACTCGTTCAGTGTCAGGTGTGTCCTGGCGGGCTGTGACCAGATGTCACTGGCACCAGGGAGATGTTCCTACATGGTCCGGGAGGTGATGTAGACTCTGGGTGCCCACAAGCCCCTCTAACTGCCCACAACTGTCCTTGTTCACAAAGACAGGGCATGGCCTCTGCTCAGAGCCTCAGCAGGCGACAGATGGGGTGAGAGTTTAACGCTGTGGTTTTGTTCCCATGGTGTTGTTGTGGTTACTTTCTACTTGGCAACCGCTACTGGCTTTGCATTTACAACACTGATTTAAAGATTCCCTTTTAAGTGAATTTATTAAAATTTAAAATGTGAGTTAATCTAAAGAAAAAATAAAATACAGTAGCACAGATCATGACAGACAAGGCAGAAACAGTAAAGGCAGAGTAGGAACAGGCAGGGAAGCTTACGTTTCTTTCCAGGCTGAGCCCGACCCGTGCAGGGCAAGAGGCCTGCTGCACCCAGCCACGCCAACCCCCAGGTCTGAGCTGTGCCACACAGCAGCCACTTGTTGAGCATGTGACATGTGGCTAGTCCAAACTCAGATATGCTGTCTGTGCAAACACACACTGGGTTTCAAATCTTTACTTACTAGAATGTAAAATAACTCATTAATTTTGTATATTAATTACACATTGAAATGATAACATTTACATTGGGTTAAATAAACTATATTATTGAAAATAGTCTCTCTCTCTTTTTTAAAACTTTCTTTAATGCACCTACTGGAACATTTTAAATGACATCTGTGGCTTGAATTACATTTGTTCTGGACGGCACTGTTCTAGATGGTTCTCAGACCTGCCGGCTAGATGGTCTGGGGCAGCCTCCTCCTGTCAGGGCATCCCCTCCCCACAGCTGCTCTCTCCCACCCAAGTCTCAGTAAGGGATCAGTCACAGTTGTTTCAGAAAGGTGGCCTGCTGGAGTGTGGAGGATGAGTTGGGGACAACAAGGCAGGAGGTCAGCTGGTGGGGGGAGGTGCCCACATCCAGGAGAGGAGGGGGGTCCTCAGCTGGGCTGAAGCAGGGAGAGGCAGTGAGACGGGCGGTGGGGATATTAGACTGATGGGAATTTAGCATCTACTGTAGATGTGGGTAGCTGTGGAGGGATCAGGGTGACTCCCTGGATACTGAAAAACCTGTCACCATGGAGACATAGAAGCAGAGCTATCTCCCATGCCTTCCATCTTCCCCTGAATGTGGTGCAGACCCCACACCAGAAACACCATCATCCGGAGAGTTCACCACACCCAAGAGAGAAGCCGCATCCCTGGAAACAAGCCAGTGGGACCTGGAACTGGACATCCCGCCTCATCGCTCCCCTGCCCCGTAGGTCCCTAGAAAGTCCAAGTCGCCCACAGACAGCTGCCCTGCTCACGGCCCATGCCCAGCAGGGTGTAGCTTCGTGCTGTGGAGCCATCTGGCCAGAGCTTGGAGTCAAAGGGTCAGGGACACACCAAGGGGAAGCCCTTGGCCACTGGTTTCATCTCCGTGGTTCTTTT
>NW_007744899.1:8199-15718 GCF_000696425.1 Galeopterus variegatus
GAGAGTTCACCACACCCAAGAGAGAAGCCGCATCCCTGGAAACAAGCCAGTGGGACCTGGAACTGGACATCCCGCCTCATCGCTCCCCTGCCCCGTAGGTCCCTAGAAAGTCCAAGTCGCCCACAGACAGCTGCCCTGCTCACGGCCCATGCCCAGCAGGGTGTAGCTTCGTGCTGTGGAGCCATCTGGCCAGAGCTTGGAGTCAAAGGGTCAGGGACACACCAAGGGGAAGCCCTTGGCCACTGGTTTCATCTCCGTGGTTCTTTTTGGCTGGGCTGCAGAGGACCCCTAAACGCAGCCCAGAGGAGGCTTGGTGGAGGCCACCTGTGGGCACATGGCAGCCTGCAGCGGGTGGAGAGTGCACGGCTGGAGGCCGTGGAGGGTCCTATGTTAAAATATCACATGCATCCTGCATTTTAACTTCTCCCAAATGTGAGCAGAGTATGGTGGGGAGTGGCCATGAATGGTGTCACAGCAGCCCCGCACCCCCTGGACGCCGGTGCAGGGGCGCGCCTGGCAGGGCGGGGTGGGCAATTTCAGCTGAGGATCTCAGGCAGTGCAGTGGGAAACCATCAGGGCTCAGCCAGACAGGGGCTCAAATCCCGGGCCCTCGCCTCCCGGCTAGGCGTCTCTAAACACAGTTCTTGACCTCTTTGAGCTTCAGTTTTCCCGTCTGCAAAATGGGGGTAATAACATGCCCTCAGAGGGGTGGGGGAAGGTGAGGTGAGGTGATGGGTACGGAGCCCCCAGCAGGAGATCATCACTGTACTTCCCCCTTCTGATCCTCAGTGAGGGCCTGGCTGCCCAGTGCAGGGGGCAGGGCCAAGCCCTGCCGTGTCCAGCAGGGAGGCCCCAGTCACCGCTCTCTGCTGGCTGCCCCTCAGAATCTCCTGGGAGATCCCACAAGCCGCTGCCCAGGGGCCACATTATTTGCTTCACAGGGGCCTGGGCTACTCTATTTTTATAAACCTCCTCAAAGATTTGAAAGTGCAGCTAAGGTTTAGAGTGCTTTTCCCACCACATAGAAAATTCTGCGCCTTGTCTGAAGGGGAAGGGGTCTCCAGGTTCTTAACTCCCTCCCTCCCAGGAGGGCTGCCCCGAGGCCAACGCTGGGGCCAGCCAGGGACACCCAGGGCTGTCAGATGTGGGCTGACCTATCCCCACCCCCAGTCCACAGGACTGCAGCACAGCTGGCTCCCAGCACCCACTGTTGCTGTTGCTCTATTTCCATCTCTTGGGACAGATGGCAGGAAGCGGTGGTGGGTGCTGTGTCGTGCAGGCTCCCAGGATTTGGGACGGAGAGGCTTTTGAGAGCCTGGATTCTCCACCAACCACTGAGCACAGAAAGATGTGGGCCAGACAGCTCGCCTTGGGAGGGGGAGCCGAGATTGTTGTGAGTCCCTGCAGATGCATGCATGCACATACACAAACTCCCCACATACATGTATATACCTACACACACACACACACACATACACATGCATGTGTGCACATACACCTAGATATGCTCCCCATACCTATACACACCTATACATACCTACACATGTACACACACGCACACACGCATACACACATACACACATGCATGTGTGCACATGCACCTAGATATGCTCCCCATACCTATACATACCTACACATGTACATACACGCACACACATACACGCATGTGTGCACACACACGGGCACGCACGCACGCACGCACACACACACACACACACACACACACACGGCCCTGGGCCCTGCCCCTCTCAGAGGACTGGATCAGGAAAGGGGAGAATTGGGTTGTCCCAGTCCCACCTCTGATAGCTGCCGCCTGTCTAGGAGACAATCTCCCCCCATCCACAGCAATAAGGGTGTCACATTAACCCAGGGCAACATTCTCTGTCGGCGTGCCCTTCCTAGGCTCTACCAGCCACCAGAAAAGAATGCCATCGACATTCTCACCGTTTATGGAGCTCTCACCATGTGCNTGCAGATGCATGCATGCACATACACAAACTCCCCACATACATGTATATACCTACACACACATACACACACATACACATGCATGTGTGCACATGCACCTAGATATGCTCCCCATACCTATACACACCTATACATACCTACACATGTACACACACGCACACACGCATACACACACACATGCATGTGTGCACATGCACCTAGATATGCTCCCCATACCTATACACACCTATACATACCTACACATGTACACACACGCACACACGCATACACACACACATGCATGTGTGCACATGCACCTAGATATGCTCCCCATACCTATACACACCTATACATACCTACACATGTACACACCCGCACACACACACACACACACACACATGCATGTGTGCACATGCACCTAGATATGCTCCCCATACCTATACATACCTACACATGTACATACACGCACACACACATTCACGCATGTGTGCACACACACGGGCACACACGCATGCATGCACACACACACACACACACGGCCCTGGGCCCTGCCCCTCTCAGAGGACTGGATCAGGAAAGGGGAGAATTGGGTTGTCCCAGTCCCGCCTCTGATAGCTGCCGCCTGTCTAGGAGACAATCTCCCCCCATCCACAGCAATAAGGGTGTCACATTAACCCAGGGCAACATTCTCTGTAGGCGTGCCCTTCCTAGGCTCTCCCAGCCACCAGAAAAGAATGCCATCGACATTCTCACCGTTTATGGAGCTCTCACCATGTGCCAGGGGCCAGGCTAAGCGGGTTCGTGCAGGATTTCTTTTGACTAGGAGGTTGGTGATAATTCCTCCAGGAGAACGAGACCATGGCATGGAGGAGCCAAATAACTTGTCCGAGGACACAGCTAATGTGTGAGGGGCCAGGACTGAGCCTGATCTGCCTGACGGAGAGCCAGGGCTAACAGCTGACAAGGTGTGACCATGATGCCTCCCTAGGCCACCTTCCTCTCCTGGCCAGGCCCTTCAATACGCAGTGGTGGGGATCAGGGTGCTGTGTTGGGCAGTGGGCATTTGCGTGTGCAGCTGGGATGAGGGAGAGCTGCATTGTGGCACTTTTGGGGGTGGCCCCCACCTTGACCCTGAGTCAGGAAGGTCTGTGCCCTCGCCCTCCACTGGTCAGCATGGGCCTGAGCCTAGGTGGGGGCCCAGCAGAGGCTATGAGCATCTCAGGCCCAGATGGAGAGACTGAAGCCCAGGGAGGCCACAGGCTCTGCCCAGAGACAAAAAGGGCAGAACTGGGGCTAGAACTTGGCTCTCTGGGGCCACTGCCCAGAGTGCCTATCTTGAGAGAGGATCTTAAAGTAGGGCTAGGCACAGGGACATGGCACTAGTAGCAGGGGGACTTGAGTCTGCCCCTTGCCGCCCAGGAGGTCTGCCCACTGCCCATGTGTGGAGGTGGGAGAAGGCAGGGGTTGGCAGGCGGAGCTGGAGAAGCAGCTGCTTTACCTAGCTGAGCACAGCTCAGGCACCGCCCAGCCCCATGGAGGGTGGGCTGGGCAGAGAGCAGAGGCAGCAGGTCAGAGGGGGGAGGCTGAGCCAACTGAGATGTGGGTCTCGGCTGTCCTCCCGTGTCACCAGGGCTCAACTCCCTCCTCTCCCACGCTAGCACCTGTAGGTCCCCTTGGTTTTCTCCCTTTCACATGGCTGCTCTGTGGCATTCTAGGACGTGGGCTGATCACAGATGACAGATGCACCTATTCTAGGGAAACATCAGTCAGCTGGGGCTGGGGACATGATGGGAGGGGTAGCACAAAACTCATCCCACGCTTCCTGCCCTGGGTCTGGGGCACCAGAAAAGGAGGATGTTCCAATTTCTTTCCTCTCTTCTTTCATTGCCTTGGAAACCAAGGGTGCCCCTCACCCTTGCAGAGGCCATATTTCAGGCTCTGCAGCTGCTCTGGGGAATCACTGGAGACCACCAGGTAGGCTCCGAGCTGCAGTCCCGGAATCAGCAAAGCAGCTCTCCATTCTTGGAGAAGATTTTGATAAAACAAAATCTTTAAGCATTAAAACACTGGGGTCCTTTCCTTCACAGCTCTGGAGCTCCTTCTCAGCGGCCTGATTAAAGGCGTGCCCCTCTCCCCCTGTGGCCTTCTACTCTGACCCCCAGCCCTAGGAACCTGTGCTTTGGAGTATGGCAGAGCAGTGTTCAAATCCCAGAGACAACACTTTGCAGCTCGTGATCTAGGGCAGACCTCTGTTTCCTCATCTGTAAAGTGGGGACGATGCCAGGAGCTGCCTCGTGGGCTGCATGAGGGTCCAGGGGGATAATGAAGGAGACAATGGCCTGGAGGGAGGGGTCGCCACTTCAGGGCTGCTGCCCCTCAGCCTTGACCTTCTCCTAGATTCCACCTGGAGAGAGAGGCAGAGCCATCCCCTGCCCCAGGACAACCCAAGGTCTCAGTTACCGTCTTCGGAAATGGGGGAGCACATGAGGGCGCATCTCCCACAAGTGCCCTGTAAGCAGGCTGGGAGCCGGGCAGGAGAGCTTCCCGGGGCACATCCTGGGCAGTGAAAACCCAGGACGGAAACGGAGCCTGTGGTCCCCTTTGCTCCTCCTCGTAGGAGCCCAGGGAGGCCTGGTGCAGTGAGCGGCTGTGACCCTGTAGGAGCCTCCCTGTCTGTAGAATGGGCGTGGCGGTGCCTGCCCCTGGGAATGAGGTGGGGATCTGCGAGAACCTGGGGAGTGTGGGCACAAGGCTGAGGGCAGGATGGCCTGGGGCCTTACTGAGCAGCAGCTGCTGACTGTGACAAGGACACATCAGGCGTACTACCAACTCTGATGGCAGTCTTGGCTGCCACTATAGAGGAAGGTTATTTTTTACAATCTCCTGCTGACTTTGGTGACGGACACAGAGGTGGTTCCCTAGGGCTACTGTACCTGCCTGGTCCAGCACCGGGTGTGGGGCCCGCTCCCACCTCTGGCCAGGCCAGCCACAGGAAGGCCACTGACAGACGCAAGGACAGCAAGAGCCACTGGGGCCCAGGAGCCTGTTGCAGAGAGGTCAAAGGGCAGTGGGGTCGCAATGGCCAAGGAAGGGCCCGATGCAGCCACAGGACTCAGGCCACTCATGCTGTCCAACTGGCAGGAGCAGGGGTGACCAGATTCCCAGGGTCACCCTCCAGCAATGAGGGCAGCAGAGGAAAGGCAAACAAAGGGGAATTGTCCTCTGCAGGGGGACAGGACTGGCTGTGTGCACACCTGTGTGCAGCCTGACTAGAAATACTCACCCCCGTGGACATGCACGGTGGCAGGGCACATGTGGTTTACGTGGCTGTGCAGAACATGCTCATTCCTGTGGATGCACATGGCCTTGCTGCATGTGGCCTGTGGTGAGCATGTAGCATGTGAGCCCGGGACAAAGCACTAACTTTTGTTCTCTCCCTTTCCTGCCTGGTGCTTGCTGGGAACATTGGAGGTGACAGTAGAGAAAGCACATTTTCAATGTGACCATCATTGTGCTCAAAGGACTTCATGTCACCACCTCTGCTGATTCTCCTGGCACCCCTGGGAGATGGACCAGACCAGCAGGGGCAGCCTGGGCTCTGGGGCAGTGTGACCTGAGCTGTTCACAAGCCCGCCCTGGGTGGGTCGTCCTCATAAGTGAAAGAGAGGCAGGATGTCATCTCCTGAGCGGAGAGACTGCGAGATGCCAGCCCAATATCTGTTCTTTCCCGCTCACAAGACCCTGATTTTATTTGGGTCTTTTTACCCTTCAGTCTTTCTCCTTGCTGCTTTCTCCACGTGCCAGCTGGAGCTCCAGCAGCCGTGCTGGACCTTAAGGTAACCTCAAGGAAGAGACAGGTGGAGTCTGTAAGTCCTGCTGACCGGGGGATCTCCGTGCCCTCCTCTGGACTTCTGCATGAGAGAGAAAAGCAACCAACCTGCTTCCAACCACAGTTCTTTGGGGTATTCTGTTACGAGAAGCCAGACTAATCCTGGTGTTTCTTCCTTCTCCAAAGCAAGACTGTCCTGGACAGGTGAGCAGCTCACAGGCCATCAGGCCAGATCTCCTGAGGGTTAACTGTATGCCGGGGTACCTTGTTTTCCTTCCCCTCACTCCTACCCATTCGTAATAACTTCGTATAGCATACATTATACGAAGTTATCGAGATTCCCAGGGTCACCCTCCAGCAATGAGGGCAGCAGAGGAAAGGCAAACAAAGGGGAATTGTCCTCTGCAGGGGGACAGGACTGGCTGTGTGCACACCTGTGTGCAGCCTGACTAGAAATACTCACCCCCGTGGACATGCACGGTGGCAGGGCACATGTGGTTTACGCGGCTGTGCAGAACATGCTCATTCCTGTGGATGCACATGGCCTTGCTGCATGTGGCCTGTGGTGAGCATGTAGCATGTGAGCCCGGGACAAAGCACTAACTTTTGTTCTCTCCCTTTCCTGCCTGGTGCTTGCTGGGAACATTGGAGGTGACAGTAGAGAAAGCACATTTTCAATGTGACCATCATTGTGCTCAAAGGACTTCATGTCACCACCTCTGCTGATTCTCCTGGCACCCCTGGGAGATGGACCAGACCAGCAGGGGCAGCCTGGGCTCTGGGGCAGTGTGACCTGAGCTGTTCACAAGCCCGCCCTGGGTGGGTCGTCCTCATAAGTGAAAGAGAGGCAGGATGTCATCTCCTGAGCGGAGAGACTGCGAGATGCCAGCCCAATATCTGTTCTTTCCCGCTCACAAGACCCTGATTTTATTTGGGTCTTTTTACCCTTCAGTCTTTCTCCTTGCTGCTTTCTCCACGTGCCAGCTGGAGCTCCAGCAGCCGTGCTGGACCTTAAGGTAACCTCAAGGAAGAGACAGGTGGAGTCTGTAAGTCCTGCTGACCGGGGGATCTCCGTGCCCTCCTCTGGACTTCTGCATGAGAGAGAAAAGCAACCAACCTGCTTCCAACCACAGTTCTTTGGGGTATTCTGTTACGAGAAGCCAGACTAATCCTGGTGTTTCTTCCTTCTCCAAAGCAAGACTGTCCTGGACAGGTGAGCAGCTCACAGGCCATCAGGCCAGATCTCCTGAGGGTTAACTGTATGCCGGGGTACCTTGTTTTCCTTCCCCTCACTCCTTCTCATTTAATTCTTCTCCATCCTTCCCCTCATCCCACTATTTCTTGAACTCTGTGCCAGGCATTTTCCTTGCAATCTCTTTCTCCAACCTTCCAACAGCCCTTCAGAGAGGGTGCTATTAGCAAGTGTCCTTGTTAGTGGTCTCAAAGTCCTTTTAGCAGAAGTGAGCATTCATTCATTACTTAAGTGACTAATTAAAAGATATATTCCTTGGCCAGCCTCCAAGCATGACACCCCCTCCTGGTTCTCACCCCTCCCCCAAAACTAAGGGTCCAGGCTCAGGGTCAGCCGCCCTGGCACCTGCCTCAGGGACCCAACTGAGCAGGACCCGCCGTGGGACTGACCCCCAGCTCCTCCTCTACCCGGCTTCTCTCCCAGACCCCTAAAACCTCTCCCATCCAAAGGGGCCCCAGGAGTCCAGCCTCCCAGCCAGGACACCCCAACAC
>NW_007744900.1:0-874 GCF_000696425.1 Galeopterus variegatus
ATTCCCATTCCAAAAGGGAGGAATAGGCCAGAAGAAAGGAAAAACAGTTCCCAAACAAGTCCGAAACCCAACAGGGCAGACATTATGTCTTAAAGCTGGCAAATCTGGTACCTTGATTCCATGTTCGACCTCCTCTGTATACTGGTGTGGGGTTTGTATCTCCAAGTCATTGGGCAGTTCTGCTCCTATGGCTTTCCTGGTCTCAGGCCATACTTCACCTTTCCCAGGCTGGTATTCCACTCTGGTAGCTCCACAGGTCTGAGGTCGCCATGGCAGTCCTGCTCTCATAGCTCCACTAGGCATGGCACTGTTGGGGTTTCTCTGCTGCAAATCTGACCCCACATTTCTTATCAGCATTGCTCTAGCGAAGGCTGTCTGCAGTGTTTCCCCTGCTACAGATCTCTTCCTGGGCCCCCAGACTACACCATACACACTTTGAAATCTGGATGAAGGCTCCCAAGCCTTCCCAGCTCTGGCATTCTGTGAGCCTGCAGACCTAACACCATATGGACACCAGTAAGACTTCTGGCTTGTATTTCCCAAAGCTGTGGGTCCAGCCACAACTGGGGCCAATTTAGCTACAGTTGGAGTAGCCAAAGCAGATGGGGTGCTGGTGCTGGAAGCAGCTCCTCAAGGTGGCCCTGGGCCGCAAACCCATGGAAGGTGCCTCGGTTCTGTTCCCCAAGACCATTCTGTCTCCCTGGGCCTTTGGGCCTGAAATAGAAGGGTTGGCTCCAGAAGCTTCTGCAATGCCTCCATGGCCTTTTTCTCCTTCTCGTGATAATCCCTTTCTTTTGTACTAATCTTCTTAGGTAATGGTCACCAGGCTGCACCATTGCATGCTCTCTGCTTTTCTACCACATGGCCACTCTGC
>NW_007744900.1:1476-3365 GCF_000696425.1 Galeopterus variegatus
CTTCCAATGGTATAGCAAGGGTTATCTTTTGTCCAATTCCCAATAAGTTCCTCATTTCTATATGAGACCTCATCATCCGCATGGCCTTTACTGTCCACATTTCTGTCAGCATTCTGCTCGCCACCACATAAGTCTGTAAGACATTCCAAACTTTTCATAAGTCTCTAAGACATTCCAAACTTTCCCTTGTCTTTTTCTCTTCTTCTAAGTCCTCCAAATTCCTCCAACCTTTGCCTATTACCCAGTTCCAAAGCTGCATGCACATTTTCAAGTATCTGTATAGAAACACTCCACTTCTTGGTACCAATTTTCTGTTTTAGTCCGTTTTGTGTTGCTGTAACATAAATACCTAACACTGGGTAGTTTATAAAGAAAAGAGGTTTATTTGGCTTACAATTCTGGGAAAGTTGCATCTGGCATGGGCCTCATACTGTTTCAACTCATGGCAGAAAAGTGGCAGGCAGCCAGCGGGTACAAGCAGATCACATGAAGAGAGGAAGCGTGAGAGAGAGAAAGAGAGCAAGAGAGAGAGAAAGAGAGAAAGATAGAGAGAGAGAGAAGAAGTTCCAGTGTCCTTTAAACAATCAGCTCTCATGGGAACTAATAGAGTGAGAGCTCACTCACTACCCCTCCTCCCCCAGAGAGAACACTAATCTATTCATGAGGGATCTGCCCCCATGACTCAGTTTCCAGCACTGCCACATTGGAGATCAAATTTCCATATGAGTTTTGGAAGGGACAACACATCCAAACTCCATCACTAGTGAATATAAAAAGAGAAATCTGAAATAACATTTGAAATGGAAAAGGAAACATTAAAACTGGTAACACAGAAATACAAAGAATTGTAAAAGACTAACTACTAGGAATGACTATATGTGAACATACTGGAAAACTAGAAGAATGGATAATTTCCTAGGTGCATGCAACTTAACTTACCAAGGTTGAATCATGAAGAATTAGAAAACTTAAACAGACCAATAATTTGTAATGAGAATCAAGCAGTAATAAAATCTCCTGACAAAGAAAACCCTAGAACCAGATGGCATTACTGCTGAATTCTATCAAAGATTTAAAGAACTAATACCAATTCTTCCTAAAACTTCCAAAAAATGGAAGAGGAGGAAATACTTCCAAACTCAGTCTACGATGCCAACATCAACCTTACACTAAAATCAGAAAAAGGTACAACAAAAAAAGAAAACTACAGACCAATATCCCTAATGAACACAGATGTGAAGATACTCAACAAATAGTAACAAACAAAATCCACAACACATTAAAAATTTCATTCACTGAGATAGAGTGGGATTCATCCCAGATGTGCAACTCAATAAACAAAATCATATAATAATTTCAATAAATGCAGAAAAAGTATTTCATAAAATCCAATACTGCTTCATGATAAAAACACTCAACAAACTAGGTATAGAAAGAAAGTACCTCAACACAACAAAGGCCATATATGACAAACCCACAGTAATATCATACTGAATGGACAAAAATTGAAGGCTTTTCCTCTAAGATCTGTAAGATTTGTAGATGGCATGTTCCTACAACTAGAAAACCCTAAAGACTCCACCAAAAAATAACTAGAACTTATAAATAAATAAGTTAAATGTAGTGGCAGGATACAAAATCAACACACAAAAATCAATAGCCTTCCTATATACCAATACTTAAATAGCTGAGGAAGAAATCAAGAAAGTAATCCCATTCATGGCAGCTACCAAAAAAAAATTAAATACCTAGTAGTAAATTTAACAAAGGATGTGAAAGAACTCCACAATGAAAACTACAAAACATTGGTGAAAAAAATCAAAATCGGGCCGGCCCGGTGGCGCACTGGATGGTGCGCCGCTTGGGAAGCGCAGCAGCGCTCCCGTCCG
>NW_007744900.1:4365-7323 GCF_000696425.1 Galeopterus variegatus
GCGGGAGCAGCGCCGAGGCTTGCGATCCCGTTGCCGGTCCCCGGTCCGGTACGGGGGCAACACTGAGGGTTGCGATCCGTTGCCAGGACACGGAAAAAAGACAAAAAAAAAAAAAATCAAAATCAAAATCAAAGAGGATACAAATAAATGGAGTGATATCTCATGTTCATGGGTGAGAAGAATGAACATCATAAAAGTGTCTGTATTACCCAAAGCAATCTATATATTCAACACAATACCTATCAAAGTGCCAATGACAGTCTTTACAGACATAGAAAAATAAATCTTAAAATTTGAATGGAACCACAAATGACCCTGTATAGCTAAAGTATCCTGAACAAAATAAAAAGTTGGGAGCATCACAGTTCCTGACTTGAAATTATACTATAAAGCTCTAGTAACCAAAGCAGCATGGTACTGACTTAAAAATAGACAGACCAATGGAACAGAAATAGAGAGCCCAGAAATAAACCCATGTATTTACAGCCAACTGAATTTCAACAAAAGTCCCAAAAAGGACAGTTTGTTCAATAAATGATACTGGGAAAACTGGATATCCACATACAAAAGATTAAAACCATGCCCCTATCTCTAACCATACCCCAAAATCTTCTCAAATTGTGTTAAAGAGCTAAATTTAAGACCTGATATTTGAAACTACTAAAAGAACACATAATAGAGACAGTACATGAAATGAGAGTGGGCACCACTTTTTTAAGGAGTCCACAAAGGCAAAGGCAACTAGAACAAAAATTGACAAATGGGACTGCACCAATCTAAAAAGCTCCTGCACAGCAAGAGATATTATCAAAAATAAAATAAAATAAAAAACTGTCAAAGGACCTAAAGAGACATTTTTCAAAAGAGGCCATATAAATGGCCAACAAGTACATGAAAAAATTATCAAAATCAATAATCATCAGGAAATGCAAATTAAAACTACAGTAAGTGTTGGGCCTTTAAAAAACTTACACCACCTTAAAGTGACATTACAAGTGGATTAACATGGCAGCCTAAGACGGCACCACCGGGAGAAAGCAGGGTGGGACTTTCTGCGGGAACCTTGCCTTAGCCCTTATTGGCCGCACTTGTGAACACTGCGTAATTGCAATAGCTAGGTATTGAGACAGGATGCATGCCCTTAACCCGTAAGCTGATTGGAGGATGGAAAAAACCTGCCTTTGCCATTTACCTTTAAAAGCCAATGCTTGTGTGTTAATAAACGGAACNAAAAAAAAAAAAAAAAAAAAAATCAAAATAAAAATCAAAGGGGATAGAAATAAATGGGGTGATACCTCATGTTCATGGGTGAGAAGAATGAACATCATAAAAGTGTCTGTATTACCCAAAGCAATCTATATATTCAACACAATACCTATCAAAGTGCCAATGACAGTCTTTACAGACATAGAAAAATAAATCTTAAAATTTGAATGGAACCACAAATGACCCTGTATAGCTAAAGTATCCTGAACAAAATAAAAAGTTGGGAGCATCACAGTTCCTGACTTGAAATTATACTATAAAGCTCTAGTAACCAAAGCAGCATGGTACTGACTTAAAAATAGACAGACCAATGGAACAGAATAGAGAGCCCAGAAATAAACCCATGTATTTACAGCCAACTGAATTTCAACAAAAGTGACAAAAAGGACAGTTTGTTCAATAAATTATACTGGGAAAACTGGATATCCACATACAAAAGATTAAAACCATGCCCCTATCTCTAACCATACCCCAAAATCTTCTCAAATTGTGTTAAAGAGCTAAATTTAAGAACTGATATTTGAAACTACTAAAAGAACACATAATGGAGACAGTACATGAAATGAGAGTGGGTACCACTTTTTTAAGGAGTCCACAAAGGCAAAGGCAACTAGAACAAAAATTGACAAATGGGACTGCACCAATCTAAAAAGCTCCTGCACAGCAAGAGATATTATCAAAAATAAAATAAAATAAAAAATTGTAAAAGGACCTAAAGAGACATTTTTCAAAACAGGCCATACAAATGGCCAACAAGTTCATGAAAAAATTCTCAAAATCAATAATCATCAGGAAATGCAAATTAAAACTACAGTAAGTGTTGGGCCTTTAAAAAACTAACACCACCTTAAAGTGACATTACAAGTGGATTAATGTGGCAGCCTAAGACGGTGCCGGGAGAAAGCAGGGTGGGACTGTCTGTGGGAACTTTGCCTTAGCCCTTATTAGCCGCACTTGTGAACACTGCGTAATTGCAATAGCTAGGTATTGAGACAGGATGCATGCCCTTAACCCTTAAGCTGATTGGAGGATGGAAAAAACCTGCCTTTGCCATTTTCCTTTAAAAGCCATTGCTTGTGTGTTAATAAACGGAACAGCTTGACAGAACCCCCACCACGTCTGAGTGTCCTTTAACTGGGCTGGTTTGGGGCCGGTGGTGTGCTCACCTCTCTTCACGGCTCTCTTCCCCTGTCTCCTTCAAAAGGGGACAGGAGGGAAAGAGGAATCCCGGGCCATTCACTCGCCCACTGAAAGGAACAAGGCTAGGGCTGTACAGGTTGGCTGCTGGCGGCGGACCCGACAAGTAAGGGCAGGCCCATGGCTCACTTGGGAGAGTTTGGTGCTGATAACAGCAAGCCAAGGGTTAATATTTCATTACCAGTCATCTTTAAAAGTAAACAAAAACAAAACAAGACAAAAACCTAAGGTGTGATATCATCTCACCCCAGTTAGAATGGCTATTTATTTATTAACAAGGCAAAAAATAACAAATGCTGGCAAGGATATGGAAAAAAGGAACCTTCCCACATTGTTGGTGAGAATGTAAATTGGTACAACCATTGTAGCAAACAGTTTGGAGGTTGTTCAGTGACCAAAAACAGATCTACCTTATGATCTAACTATCATACTACTGGGTATATACCAAAAGGAAATGAAATCAATATATCAAAAAGACACCTGCATTCCCATGTT
>NW_007744900.1:8323-11343 GCF_000696425.1 Galeopterus variegatus
AAAAAAAAAAGAAAAAGGCAAAATTTGGGTTATAAAGAAAACATGTTTATAAGTCACCATAAAAGAAAAATAGTTCAGGGAGATTAAAAATTTTTAAATGAGCAAAGTCATGCCAGACAAATAAAAACTTGAAATTTAGGATTCACTATCTTTAAAACAAACTAAATTAAAATTAGGGTAAGAAAAACCCTTTATTAAGGCAAAAACATTTGTCTTTTAATAATAAATCATGTAACAAAATGAGAAGTGTTAAAATATGAATGAACCATAAAACTTATCATATTTTATGTGTTGCCTACAAGAATGTGAGAAAAAATTGACAGAAAAGCATTAATAGAAAGAACATTCAGAGGGCTGTCTGGTTAGCTCAGTTGGATAGAGCATGGTGCTGATATCACCAAGGTTAAGTGTTAAAATTCTGTACTGGCCAGCTGCCAAAATCAAACAAACAAACAAAAAACTAAACACACACACAAAACAAAGAAGAAACATTCAGTTCAGCTCTCAGCCATATATCAAGTGAACAAAAGTACTTAGAAGATCTAAAGAACATAAAAATAAGCTAAACTAATCAGTAAATCTTCATACCCTAAACCCTGAGAAATTGTCACATAATGCACACAATTTGGATTTTATACTTGTATGCCTTATCTTAGCTAATCCTTAAGCAAAACTATGAGCTAATCAAGGCTTAGAAAGATTGAGCAAATTCTCCATAATTCTTATTAAAATGTGTAATCTGGGCACCAAATCCAGGTTTTCTCACCAATCCTCACAATCTCAACAACTGCACAACCACACCTGCATATCTGGCCTTTTGATTGAGTAAAGAAAATAGGTGAATTTTGCATTTAATGCACATCACTAGGCATCCAGACTATTAATTCACATTGTCTTAAAGGCACAAATACAACAGCTTTTGAGTGTGAGTCACTATGGAAGTAAATTTCTCCCAGCACATTTTTATTCTAAAGCAGTATGTGAGTAAAGTTCTATTAAAAATCCATCTGACTACCCCTCTCCCATCCTTGGACCTGGAGGGGAACACCAGCCCATGTCTTCCAACCCTCAGAGTTGAGCCCAGCAGAACTGTGTGGCATTAGGGGCTCATTTTATGACCACAGATTATGGAACAGGACCCAAGGTGTTCTAACATAACCACTACTACACCTATTGTCAAGAAGGCAATCCACTGCCACAGTAGCAACCAAGGCCACCACACAGACAACCTCAGTGTAACAGAAGAAGCAGACATTCTACAAAATGGCCAAACATTAATGAAAAAATAGTATAACTACAAATAAACAAGAAGAAATGACACCAATAGTAGAACTACAAATAAACAAGAAGAAATGACACCACTAAAAGAATACAGTAAAGCTTCAAAGTCAGACTCCATGGAACAGGGAATCCTTGAAATGTCTGAAAAAGAATTCTGAGGAATGATCTTAAGAAAACTTTAAGAAATAAAGGAAGACTCAATTAGAGAATGCAATGAAACAAAAAAAAAATATCCAGAATATGAAGGAGGAAATCTACAAAGAGATTAACACATTAAAAAAGAGTGTAGCATTACTTCTAGATTTGAAAGATTGACTCAATGAAATAAAAAACACAACAGAGAGCTNTAACTCAGGCTGACAAAAAAGAAAAAAGAATTTAAAATAATGAGGAAAATCTAAGAGAGATAGCAGACAACTCTAAGCACTCTAACATCCAAATTGTGCATATTCCAGAAGGCGAGGAGGAAGGAAAAGATATTGAAAACCTATTCAAGGAAATAGTAACAGAAAACTTCCCAGGAGTAGGGATAGATACAGACATTCAGATCCAGGAAACTCAAAGGTCCCCAAACATATTCAAACCAAAAAGATCCTCCCCAAGACACATTATAGGTAAATTTGCAAAGCTCAAAGACAAAGAGAGAATTTTACAAACAGTAAGAGAAAAGCATCAGGTCGCTTATATGGGAACCCCCGTTAGACTAACAGCAGACTTCTCAACTGAGACCCTACAACCAGAAGAAAGTGGAATGATATATTCAAAATACTAAAAAAGGGAGGTTTGGGTAATGGGCCACAATAATCAACGACATTGTATATTGACAAAATAAAATAAAATTTAAGAAATTAATAAAATAAAATATATTCATGTAGACTATTTCATTTGAAAAAAAAATATTGAAAAAAAAAAATTGTCAGCCAATAATTCTTTACCCAGCAAGGCTCTACTTCAGAAAGGAAGGAGAAATAGTGTATCTCCCAGACAAACAAAAGTTGCGGGAGTTCATCACCACACAACCAGCCCTGCAAGAATTCTCAAGGGAGTCATTCATCTGGAAACTGAATAATGGTTACCACCATCACAAATACACAAAAAAGAGTAAAACACACAATTAAAACAATGATGCCAGCAGGAAAGACAAAGAAGCTAAATCACCCCACCTTAAATTTCCAACTAACATGGAAGAAGTGAAATAAAAGGGGAAATAATGATTAAAAGATATTTAAACCATCTAAACAAGAAGCAATTAAGTGGCAGGAATTAAGCAACACTTGTCAACAACTACCCTAAATGTGAATGAACTAAATTCCCCATTCAAAAGACACAGACTGACTGATTGGATTACAAAGCTAGACCCAAGTATATGCTCTCTTCAAGAAACCCACCTCATCTGTAGACTAAACCCACCTCATCTGTAGACACAATGACTAAAAGTGAAAGGCTGGAAGAAGATATACCATGCAACTGGAATCCAAAAACGAGCAGGAGAAGCAAATTTTATCAGACAAAATAGACTTTAAACCAAAAAACATAAAAAGAGACAAAGAAGGCCACTATATAATGATAAAGGCATCTATCCAGCTAGAAGACATAGCAATTATTAACATGTATGTACCCAAGACTGGAACATCCAGATATATAAAGCATACACTCTTAGACCTAAACAAAGAAATACGACCTAATGTATCAATAGTGGGTGATCTGAACACCCCTTTCTCGGTATGGGACAGATCTTC
>NW_007744900.1:12394-13344 GCF_000696425.1 Galeopterus variegatus
GAGAGAGAGAGAGAGAGAGAGAGAACATTTCACCCAACAACTAAATCATATACTTTCTTATTGTCAGCTCATGGAAAATTCTCCAGGATAGACCACATATTAGGTCACAAATCTAGTCTCAGCAAATTTTAAAAACCAAATCATTTGAAGTATTTTTTCAGACCACAATGGACTAAAATTGGATATAAATAATAAGCAAAACTCTAGAAACTACACGAATACATGGAAACTGAACAATATTCTCCTGAATGACCTATGGGTCCAAGAACAAATTAAAGAGGAAATCCAAAAATTTCTAGATAGTAATGAAAATAAAGTCATCATACCAAAATCTGTGGGATACTGCAAAAGCAGTACAAAGAGGCAAATTTATTGCAATAAATGCTTACATCAAAAGACTGGAAAGACTTCAAATAAACAAATAACCTAACTTTATACCTCAAAGAACTTGAAAAACAACAACAATCCAAACCTCAAGGTAGTAGACAGAAAGAAATAATTAAGATCAGAGCAGAACTAAATGAAATAGAGACCCAAAAACCAATGGAAATGATCAGCAAAACAAAAAGTTGGTTTTTCGAGAAGATAAATAAAATAGACAAACCATTAACTAGGTTAACAAAAAACAGAAGAGAGAAGATCCAAATAACAAAAATCAAAAATGAAAAGGGAGACATTACAACCAATACAACAGAAATAAAAAGACTCATTAGAGACCATTATAAACAACTGTATGACAAAAATTATGAAAATCTGGAAGATATGGATAAGTTTCTAGACACATAAAAAATACCCAGACTGAACCAAGAAGAGAAAAAAACTGAACAGACCAGTAACAAGCAACGAGATTGGAGCAGTAATTAGCAATCTTCCAACAAAGAAAAGTCTGGGTCTGGCTGGTTTTACAGCTGAATTCCACCAAACCTTTAAAGAGGAGTTAATACCAATTC
>NW_007744900.1:14078-15716 GCF_000696425.1 Galeopterus variegatus
AAACAGAAGAGAGAAGATCCAAATAACAAAAATCAAAAATGAAAAGGGAGACATTACAACCGATACAACAGAAATAAAAAGACTCATTAGAGACCATTATAAACAACTGTATGACAACAATTATGAAAATCTGGAAGATATGGATAAGTTTCTAGACACATAAAAAATACCCAGACTGAACCAAGAAGAGAGAAAAACTGAACAGACCAGTAACAAGCAACGAGATTGGAGCAGTAATTAGCAATCTTCCAACAAAGAAAAGTCTTGGTCTGGCTGGTTTTACAGCTGAATTCCACCAAACCTTTAAAGAGGAGTTAATACCAATTCTCCTCAAACTATTCCAAACAATTGAAACAGACGCTACTCTCACAAACTCATTCTATGAGGCCAACCTAATTCTGATACCATAACCAAATAAAGACACACACACACACGCAAAAAAGAAAATTACAGGCCAATATCCTTAAACTTAGGTGTAGAACTCCTCAACAAAATATTAGCAATCAGAATACAGCAACATATTAAAAAATTATACACTATGATCAACTGGGATTCATCCCAGGGATGCAAGGATGGTCCAATGTATGAAAGTCAATAAATGTGATACATCACAACAACAAGCTCAAGGACAAAGACCATATAATTATCTCAATAGATGCTAAAAAAGCATTTGAAAAAATTCAACATCACTTCATGATAAAGCCTCTCAACAAATTAGGTATAGAAGGAAAATATCTCAACACAATAAAAGCCATTTATGACAAGCCCATCACCAGTATCATTCTCAATGGGGAAAAACTGAGGGCCTTTCCCTTAAGAACAGGAATAATACAAGGGTGCCCACTCTCACCACTTCTATTTAACATAGTACTGGAGGAACTAGCCAGAGCAATCAGACAAGAGAAAGAAAGGGAATCCAGAATGGAAAAGACAAAGTCAAACTTTCTCTATTTACAGATAACATGATACTGTACACAGAAAAACCTAAAGACTATCAAAAAACTCGTAGAGGTGGTTAATAACTTTAGTAACGTTGCAAGATACAAAATAAATGCCCCAAATCAGTTGCATTTCTATATGCAAATAATGAAGTAACAGAAAGAGAAATAAGGAAAGTAAGCCTATTTACAATTGTCACACAAAAAAATATGATACCTAGGGATCAGTTTAACCAAGGAGGTGAAAGACCTCTACAATGAGAATTACAAACCATTTCTGAAAGAAATTAAAGAAGACACAAAAAGATGGAAAGATTTTCCATGTTCTTGGATTAGAAGAATTAACATTGTGAAAATGTCTACACTACCCAAAATGATCTACCGATTCAATGCAATCCCCATGAAAATATCAATGACATTCTTCACAGAAATGAAAAAAAAAAAAAAACAATCTTACCTTTCATATGCAACAATTAAAGACCCTGAATAGCCAAAGCAATCCTGAGCAAAAAAAAAACAAAGCCAGATACATAACACTACCTGACTTCAAATTATACTACAAAGGTATTGCAACCAAAACAGCATGGTACTGGTATAAAAATAGACATTCAAACCAGTGGAGTAGAATTGAGAACTCAGAAATCACCCCTCAGCCTTACAGCCATCTGATATTGAACAAAGGGAACAAAAATCTACACTG
>NW_007744901.1:0-15716 GCF_000696425.1 Galeopterus variegatus
GTTCTTTCCATTCTCTGGGCTGCTGAGAGAATAAGACTGGGATGGTTCATTTTATGTGTCAACTTGACCGGGCCACGGGGCTCACAGCCATTAATTTAAACGTCATTCTGAGTGTGTCTGTGAGGGTCTTTCTGGATGAGATTAACATCTGAATCGGCAGACTGAGTAAAGCACGTGGCCCTCCCCAGTGTGGGTGGCCTCATCCAGTCTATTTAAGACCCACACAGAACAAACAAGCTGTGGAAGCGGGAAGTCCTCCTCCCCGCTGCTTGAGCTGGGACACTGGTCTTCTCCAGCCTTCAGACTTGAACTGAAACATTGGCCCTTTTGGGGCCTCGAGCCTACTGGCTTTCGGACTAGAATTTATACCACTGGCTCTCCTGGTTCTCAGGCCTTTGTACTTGGGATGGAACTACACATCAGCCCTCCTGGGTCTCTGGAAATTGACTGCAGAGATTGGGACCTCTCAACCTCCATAATCACATGAATCAATTCCTTCTATTAAGTATCTTTACAATATGGATACAGAGACATAAATACACATACATCCTATTGGTTGTTTCTCTGGAGAAACCTGACTAATACAAAGACCAAACCTTGGGCTTCCAGGCATGAGTGGGCTGCATATTTGGGTGTGGAAGTTTCAGCTGCCAGGCCATGCCAGAGGCCAAATATCTGAATATCTAGAACAATAGTCTGATTTGGTCCAAAAGTTCCCTCTGTTCTCAAGGCTCCAACAGGAAGCCTGGCAGGGGAGGGGACCTGCCTGGACAAATCAGCAGGGCCAAGTAGCAGAAGCCTTGGCCTTTCTTTTTTTTAAAAAAACCCAAAACATCCCCAAGTATTCAGGAGGAGGTGTCCAATTTCCTCAGCACCCCAACGTAAATAGCAATACTTCTAGAGTCCACTAGGTGGGGCTAGTGACACAAGGGAAAGGGCAGAAATGCATCTGCAGGAGGGAGGGCAGGGCAGGAAGGGGTACAGCAGGCTCCCAGCGGTATAAATGCTCCCCACCCCTATCTTGCCTGGCTTCCAGCCAATGGTGTAAAAATCAACCCTGGGGGCCCCAAGCACTTCAGTGGGTTGTCACTCTGTAGCATCTGTAGATTTCAAAGTCCTCAAACCAAATTACTCCCTTGCGAGCCACCAAGCAAAATGGGCAGCCACAATGTGAAGCCACTGCCCCAAAGCCTCAGAGCGTCAGGCAGGGACATCTCCCTGTTATGGCTGTGACCTGTTTCACTAGAGTAAGCACCCGACAGTACCTTAAACCAGGGGATCTAAAACTCGATGGACAAACGCTCCAGCAACGTGGTCATATGATAAGGGAAGGACATGGGGACAAGAAGCAAGGAGGCAGGGCTGGCTGGTTAGTTCAGGTGGTTAGAACACAGGGTTATGATACCAAGTCAAGGGTTTGGGTCCTCATACCCGCCAGCTGCCAAAAAAAAAAAAAAAACAGAAAAGGAGCAGCAGCAGCAGCAAGGAGAAAAGCAGCAGAGAGCGGAGACGAAATGCAGAGCCCCCGGCCCTGAACACGGTTCTACAGGACTTCTTCCTGCACTTGCTCACAGTGGCGTAAGAGCTGAGCCCCCAGGGGGTCTGAGACCTGAAGGCAGAGATAGGGAGCAAGAGTTTTCTCCTTCCTGCTTTCTTCCGGTTGGCCTCCGTTCAGGTCCTTGAACACCCTCTCCTCCATCAGTAGCAAAAATCCTGCCCCTGCATGTCCAAGATGGCTATCTCTAACCTGCCACCTCTTCTTAGGGCAACAATACCCTGGAATGCTGGCTGTGGGGGGCCTGAAGCTGACCAACACCTTCACTCATCCCCTCCACCTCCCACCTGCCCCCCAACATCCCTTCCCAAATTTGTACTGCCTGGCAGTCACTAAGCTCAGCCTCTGTTGCCATAGCAACAGTGTGGCTTCCCCCAAGTGGGAAGCCGGTTGCCAAGGCCCTTGTTGCCAAAGGCTATAACAGCCACCCCGGTGTGTGAAGAGGGGGTGAGAGCTCTGTGGAGAAGTGGAGGGTGGCCAAGGAGGCTGGTAAGGGAAGGAGCAGGGGGTTCTCGAGAATGGTAGAGTCCAGGCAGGGGCACTAGGCCCCTGACAGAGGGGAAGGAGCATCGCACAGCATCTCGGTGACGGATCCTCTGGGGGCATTAGAGGGAAGAAAGGGGTCCCCCACAAAATACACCTGGACAGGCCTGGACCAAGAAGGACTGGGCACTCCGAGGCCCCCCTGCCCTCTGCAAAGATGCCACCAAAGACCAATGGCTTTGATTCTTCTCCCCAGCTCCAGGAAAACAGCCCTCAGGAATCTCTGTCTTGCGTGCTCATGTATCTCAGACACACACACACAAGCAGCTGGACCCAGACAGAGTCAGTCCCTGTCACCAGAAACAGCATTAATTACAAGGATGGCAAACCGTCCACACATTTCTATTCCCCCGGCCCATCTCAGAGAACATACTTAATATTCCCTATAAAATGCTTCTCTTGGGAGCAGAGCTCCTGTCTCTGTTAACAAGAGAGGTGAACACACACCATCAGGGTTTATTCTCTTCCAGAGGGAACAGAGTAGGGCTGGAGGGGTCCTCAGTCTGCAGGGAATGCTACAGAAGCAGCTCATTCCACCCCATGGGGAGAAGCAAGGCCAGCCTAGCCTGTGCCAGGGCCAGCTACTGCCCACCCGGCTGCAGAGAGAAGAGCCTGGTCCCTCCCTGAGCCCCCTCCTCGATCCTGCTAAGGAGAGGGACTGAAAGGGAAGCTGAAAGAGGAGGTGAGGATGTCCAGGAGGCACAGGGAGCAGATGGCTGGTAGAGCAGGAGGGACAGGTGCAGGGGTGGAAGACAGCAGCAGGTGGGGAGAGGAGCCTGGGCCTGAGAGGGGCCCACAGCTGGAACAAGATGACAAGAGCACCATGAACAGCCAGGCCCAAATCTCCCCAGTCCCAGTCCCCCAGCATGGTCCCAAACAGAGCCTGGCCCGCAACACCCATGCCTTCTTATCACCCCTCCCCAGAAGCCCCCTCTCCCCAAACCCAGAAGCAAAAGCAGGTGTACCTCCCCCAGGTGCCAGCCCCTCGGGAAGCTGAAAGAGGAGGTGAGGATGTCCAGGAGGCACAGGGAGCAGACGGCTGGTAGAGCAGGAGGGACAGGGGCAGGGGTGGAAGACAGCAGCAGGTGGGGAGAGGAGCCTGGGCCTGAAAGGGGCCCACAGCTGGAACAAGATGACAAGAGCACCATGAACAGCCAGGCCCAAATCTCCCCAGTCCCACTCCCCCAGCATGGTCCCAAACAGAGCCCGGCCTGCAACACCCATGCCTTCTTATCACCCCTCCCCAGAAGCCCCCTCTCCCCAAACCCAGAAGCAAAAGCAGGTGTACCTACCCCAGGTGCCAGCCCCTCAGGTGGGGTGGGGGAGATGCTGTCCCCGCCGCCCTGGCTGCGGGCACTGAGCTGGGGTGACATGGTGGGCGACTCATCGATGTATGGCATGGTCTCTGAGCCCTCCGGGGGTCCCTCCTGCTCCTCATTCCCCTCTCCTTCGTAGTCGTCTGCCCCGTAGCTGAAGTCTGAGACAAGGAACAAGAAAGGCCACTGAGAGTCCTCCACGAGGGCCGCCAGGGACTGGTAGCGCAGTGGGCACCGGCGGCGGCCCCCGGCTGCCATGACCACGGCCGCACCATCCACGCCTGGCCCAGGCAGGGGCTGCGGGGGGGCCCAGGCCTGGAGAGGGGCTGGGGGTTGCCAGCAGGCACCGGCTCTGCACGTTCAGAGGCTGTTGGGAGTCGGGGAGCAGCAGCTCTGCTGTTGTGACCCGCTTAATAGCATGTCGGTCGCATACTTCAAGCTGCTGTTTCCTTTGCCTCCTGCCTAATTCCAAGTCTAAAAATGAACAGTGGGAGCAGGAGGCTGGACGCTTCCAACTCTCCTCTCTGAGTCACCATTTTGCTTTTTATAGGGAATAAGGTGGGGGCGGGCCCAGCGATGTCACTTCCTGAGCCCCTCCTCCTTGGGTACCATTTGTACACTGAACCCAGTGCCTCCAGGGGGCCAGGGCAGGTTTGAGGTTGGGGGTTGAGGAAAGCAGACCCAAGGGGGCCCTTGTCCCTCTGAACAAGGTCCTGCACACAGGATGGAGCCCAAGGCAGGCAGAGCGTGGGCAAGAAGGCTGTGCCCAGGCCTGGCAGGGACACTGGGGAACAGCAGACTCCTCAAAAGCCAGCACTTATTTCTATAATTTCAGTGTAGGCCTCCTTCAGAGGAGGAGGGAAGAAAAGGCAACAGGGAAGCGAGCGGCATTAACCCCCTTGGTGCTGCCTGGACCACTCAGGATCTGAGCCCACACAACGATACCCCTTCCTGGGGTCAGAAGGCTGGGACAGTGGGGGTGGGGTGCAGGTAGCACCTCAGGGCTTCGCACTGAAACAGTTACAGAATGTTCTCAGAAAGGCCTCTGCATCCAACCCCACCAGTGGGGGTCTCTCCTGCAACATGAGGGACCCTCCCCTAAGCCTTACCCCCAGCCCATGGCCCCCCACCAACCCTGACCTGCCACAACCAGGAATCAAGAGCTGCTTCCAGGGGGCTGGCCTTGGATCTCCTTGAGCTGGGACCATCGCCCAGAGGCATGGAGACTCCTTTCGTATGCATCACCACTTTGTATGCATCACCACCCAGCACCAGTAAGGGAGACACAAAGATCACAGCACCAGTCCCCCTGGGCTCCAGGGACACCTCGGGAACAGCGGTGGTCTCCCCCACACTGGAGTGCCCAGCGGCCACATCCATCTGTTAAATACTCCAGAGCACCTTCTGGGTGGGAGGCCCTGGGGAGGCATCTTGGGATCTTGCCCAGCGTGACAGAGGAGGCTGGCTGGGCCTGTCCCACCGTCTGCTCAGATATCCCTTCCTCCAGGTTGTCCTCCCTGATGTCCTGGCTCAGAGCTCCTGCGGCACAGGGCCTTCTGGTGCCACTGTTGATCCTGCCCGTCTGTCCCTGGGCCTCTGGGCAAGAACTGGGTGTCTCAGTCACTGCTGTGAGCCCAGCACCCACGGCTGGGCCAACAATCTGCTGGCTCTCGGTAAATGTGAGGAGAGAATAAATGAACAGAGGAATGCATGTCCATCCTAGGTCTGAGGTTTCAGCCAGGCCCCAGCAAGCCAAGTTCTCCACGGGGGCCCTGGCTCCTCCTCCTCTGTCACAACACACCAGCCCACGGGCAGCCAGCAGCCTGGGAATGGTGTCAACGGGTCACCGGGACGCCTGGCCACGGCCACTCTAGTCCATTCCAGCCTTTTGGCAGCTGAGAGCTCCCCCGTGGGGCTCACTGCACCTGCTCCTGCTGATTTCCTCTCTCAGTCTCTGAGCTAACACCCCATTAAACTGTTAGGGGATGTGGGCACATGAAGGACAACAGGACATAGTGACACCCAAGCCACGGAGAAGTGTGTATGCTGTGCACCCGGGAAACAGCGCACACTGCCCTGGAGGCCACAAGGCCTGTGTCTGAAGCTGGCAGGAGGAGAGCTGGCTCTGGTATTTCCAGGGGCAGGAGGGAGCGCAGCAGCAGCATCCAGCCTGCCGAGTCTGGTCCTGTGAGGGGCCTGGCTATTTAGTGCGACCTCCTCACTTGGGAGAAGCACAGGAGGGAGTCAAGACAAATCGAGACATCATGTTAAGCTGCCATTCTGCTCCAGGAGGGTCCAGGCACTATCAGGACCGTCGGGGGAAGTGAGCTCTGGTGGGCCCCGGCCTGGCCAACAGTTCAGTGGAGGCGAGCCACGCTGACCCTCCTGTACGCTGACCGATTCCCAGGGTCGCAGGGAGAGAACCTCACTCTCGAGCTACTTCCCGGGGCAGGAATAGAAGGGACAACAGGGACAGTGGCGTGGCTTGCCTCCACTGCCCAGCCTGGTGCTTCCGCAAGGGCGGTAAGGTCTCTGCCAGTCTTGTCCCATGTGCACAGCTCATCCTTATCAGAGCAGCAGACCATGGACCCCACCATCTCCTGTTCCTTTCAACCTAACCGCATCGCTGTGAGGTGGTTCTTACTCATCCCAATTTGTAGACAAGATCCTTGAGTCTCAGAGACCTAAGGACACAGAAAGGATCTGAACCCAGGTCTGTCAGTCTCCAAATACCATCCTTTTCCCTATGAATCTTACTCCAGAGAAGTCCTCTTCCGTAGCCCTCCTTGTCAAGGAGGAGAGAGGGGAGCGAGGCGTGCCTGAGGATGAGGTGCCAGCACAGCAGTGGGGACAGTGTCCACAAAGCTCTCTGTAAGCATCCTAGACCCTTCCCCTTCCGTTCCCACACTCTGTAAAACCTGGAGAGCCCAGGAGACCCCTACCAGAAAAAGGGGTATCAAAAGTGATGGGGAAACCAATCCTCGGGGAAGGCAGAAACCTGGGGAAGATGCAAACCTGCCAGGCACATGCTTCAGTCTCCGAAGGCACAGGTAGGATCACTGAGTGGGCCATGACTTGGCCACAGGTCTCATAAGAAAGAAGGCAGATGAGGCTGCTGACAGCCAATATCCATTTTCCCTCCCAGTAACAGAAATCCTATTGTATTTGAAGTGGTGGGCTGCCAGTGGCCAGCTAAAAGACTACTTTTCCTAGTGGCACAGGCCATGTGATTAAGTTCTGGCCACTGAGATGTTAGGTGGACATGTGTGGAACTCTGAGGAAGGCTGCTAATGGTGGACATGTGTGGAACTGTGGAAGGCTGCTAAAAGAGATTAATTTACCTGGAAGGTACACTCCCCTTGATCCCTTATTCTTCCTTCTGTTGCCAGTTTGGGAAGCAGATAGGATGGCTGGCGCTCCAGCAACTATATTGAACCAGGAGGTGACTTTGAGGATAGAAGCCAGCAATGAAGATGGCTGAGCAGAAAGCTAGGAGTCTGGGTCACTGATGGAATAACAGAGCCACCATGCCACCCCAGGACAGTCTACCTCTGGATTTCCTTTACATGAGAGAAAAAAATGCTGATGTTATTTAAAACCACTGTTACTTAGTTTATATGTTATATGCAGTCAAACCTACTAATTGTAACTGATACAGATGGTTTTCCTTGACATCCCTGTTTGGGTGCTTTTCCTACAACCTTCACTGTTCCTTCTCAATCTCCCTGGTGAAATCTTTCTTTACCTATCACTTAATTGATGTTCCACGCAGATCCTTACAATAGAATACCACTCAGCAACAAAAAGGGACAATAACACAAATGACTGTCACACACACATACTAAGTGAAAGAAGCCAGACCCAAAAGAGCACATCCAATTATATGAATGCTTCCAATTATATGAAGTTCTAGAACAGACAAAACTAATCTATGATTGAAAAACAAATCAAAATAGTGGTTGCCTCTGGGAGTGGGGTACGAATAGGAGTCGACTATAATGGGCACAAACGAACTTTCTGGGCTGAGGGAAATATTCTGTATCTTGACAGCAATTTGGGCTACACAGGTGATGTATGCATCAAAATTATCAAGTGGTATACTCAAGTTCTGTGCATTTCACTAAATATTGAACTCTAGTTAATGATATGCATGCTGAATTGTTGAAGGAAAGTGCACTGATGTCTGCAACTTATTCCGAAATACATAAAAAATAAGATGAATTGATGACGTTCAGAGGGATGGACAGATGGATAGATGTGCAGTAAAGCAAGTGCAGAAACATGATAATTACAGACTCTAGATAATAGGTAAGTGGGTGCTCACTGCATGATTCTTTCAACTTTTCTATGTGTTTGAAAATTTTCATAATAAAATGGGAAAAAAAATCTGGTATTCTCCAAACTTCTGTCATCCATACTTCACTTCCTCTCCCAAATTTTATCTATACTCCAGGGACAGATGTAGGCTGCAGACCCACCTCTGATTGTTTCCTGGATATCTTTACCCTCGGGAACCTCAAACCCAACCTTTTCCTGAAGTTAAAACAGCAGATCGCTGAAGTAGGAAACCTAGGAGTCATTCCAGATTCATCCTTCTTCCTGTCCCTCATCTCTTACACCCTGAGATGTCCCCACAGATTATACTAAGTGAAAGAAGCCAGGCACACACACGAACTCTTAAAAGGACAATTCCAACACTCTCTCCCCACAGTGGCCAGACTGCAAATCAGACGTCTCTCCCCCATTCAAATTCAACAGCTCCCCATTCGCTTCAAGTGTATAAGCCCCAACTCCTTAGCTGGAGGCCCTTCACGGTCAGCACCTGCCTCTACCTTTACAGGGGCATATTCTGCTGCCCTATAATATCAGACTTCTTCCAGGTCCCTATAATGGGTCAAATAGTGGTCCCCCAAAATCTATGTCCAAAAACCTAACCACTGGTACCTGTGAATGTGACCTTATTTGGAAAAAAGGTCTTTGTAGATGTAATTAAGTAAAGGATCTTGAGCTGAGATCATCCTAGATTAACTGGGTGGGTCCTAAATCCAATGATGTGTCCTAATGAGAAACAGAGGGAAGAAGACACAGACCCGGAGAAGGCCATGTGAAGATGGAGGCAGAGACTGGAGTCATGCTGCCACAGGCCAAGGAACACCCGCAGCCACCAGGAGCTGGAAGAGGCAAGCAAGAATTCTCCCCCTGGATGCCTGGGAGGGAGTGTCACCCACACAGCTGACAGCTGTCACACAGCTGACAGCTGACAGCTGACCCCTTGATTTTGGACTTCTGGCCTCCAGACTGTGAGAGAATAAATTTCAGTTGTTTTAAGCCACTAAGTTTGTAAAAATCTGTTATGACAGCCCAAGGAAGCAAATACAATCTGCAAACACACAAGACTGTTTTCCACCTCTGGACCTTTGCACATGCTGTTTCTGTGCCTAGAACACCCTCCTCACCCCTTGTTCACCTCATGAAATCCTATTTAACCTTCAAATCTGGCTCAGATGTACCCTCTCCTATGAACTTCCCTGTGTTCTGCATATTATGACAATACCCGAATATACAAAGCACTTTTACAAACCAATGAAAAAAGATGAATACCTTGACTTTCTACATGAGCAAGGGAAATGAACAGAAGATTAAAAAGAGAACTACCAATGCCCAAAGCACATATTTTTAAAAATTTTAACCTCACTTGTAATCAAAGACAGTAGAAACTTCTACATTATTTTTTGCAATTTTCCTATCAAATCAGAAAGAATTTTTTAAAAAATAATAATACAATTCAGAGTTGTCAGGGAACAGGCACTCTCAGAAACTCCTGGAGGGTGTATATAACCAGCACAACATTTCTAGAGTCAATTTGGTAACTGGTATCAAAAACTTTTATAGTTGGTTCAGCTTTTAACCCAGCATAATTTAAGACTAATTATCCAAAGACACTAATTATAAATGCACATAAAAATAAAGTTACAAGGTTATTAATCACAGGGTTGTTTATAATTGTGAAATATTAAAAACTACCTGAATAATTAACTATAAGGGGGACTGAATGAGCAAATTATGGTCTTTCTACAAGATGGACGGCTATGTAGCCATTAAAAACTATATGGATGATGTATATCATCTTATTAAGTGAAAAAGGCGATTAATAATAGTAATGTACAGTATGATACTATATTTGAAAAATACAAACCTTCTGTATGTACATAGAAGCAAGCCTGGAAGGCTGTAACACAAAACAATGATAGAGCATTCAGATTCTGAGAATTTGGAAGAAGTTAATACAAGGTCACTACATGAGGAGACACTGCTTGTCTTCTACCCAATATCCACCTTCCCTTCTTCTTGCTTACATCACCCAGGCTTTATATGAGATGGCAATGGACCCAGTCCCAGGCAAGGTACCCACTTTCTCTACCTTGCTTAAAACTAGGAGTGGCCATTTGGCCATTCTGGCCAATGAGGCCCAAGTGAAGTATGCTGGGGCCACTGGCAGGGCCTTTACTTTGATGCTTAAAAAGAGAATTCTTGCCTAGAAGTCAGATACAACGGCCGGAACTATTGTGGCCATACTGCTGCCATGAGGAAAAGGTCAAGAAAAAACAGACACATTTCCCTGATGTTGCTGAGATACTGAGCCACACTAAAAAAAAGCTCATCTCATTTCTTGCTAAGTCAGAAACATATAAGTTCCTATATACTGGATTTTCTGCTACTTAAAATGAACACATTTCTAAGTGGTACCCCACAGCCCAGCAGAGGACGGCAGTCCGATAAGCAGTAAAACAACTTAGATGCTACAACAGAAGTACTTCACAAGCACAGCGAGGCAGAGAGGAGGGAGCGGGCAACTACGGGGTTTAGGGGATGTCTGGAAGGGCTTTGGAGATACTCGAAGGGAGATAGTTTATCACTGTGGCTAAGAGCAAGGACTGTGGGGTCAATCCATGCTCCAGCTTAGGTTCCAATCCATGCTCTAGCATTTCCTAACCTCTCTGTGCCTCGGAAGAGTGCTTGGCACAAGGCAGCCACTTACAAATAGATGCTGCTTAAATAAATGAAAGTGAAAGAGGGACGACAAAGGGATTGAGTGCACAGGGCCCCTGAGAGGATTAAATTGGATGATGCATGTAAAGCACTTTGCACATAGTAAGCACCCAGTGAATCTTAGCTGCTATTATTAATATTATTAATTAAATCTTGAACAATGTGTGGGTGCTTGCCAGGGGTTAGGGGACAGGAGCAGAGTTCTAGGCAGTGAAAGGAGGCTTGGCAAAGGCACAAAGTGTGAAACAGCAGGGCGCCTTAAGGGGACTATAAGTAGCCCTTCAGGGCTAGAACACGGAGAGAGCAGGAGGTTGAGGTGACAGTGCTGGAAAGGTGGGCACAGACCAGCTCATTGAGGGCCTCATGAGCTGAGCTAAGTAAGAGTCAGGCAGGACACAGGGGGGACTGCTGATCTAGCCCATGACCCTCTGCAGGCTCTTGCCAGGCACATCATTGCTGAATAACACTAACTTTAGATAATTTCTCCTGATGCGTATGTTCCTCTGATTTGTTACAATGTAGGCAGAATCCTGTGACTTCCAAATCTCCTAGGAGTCACCCAGAGGAGCCACCACACGTGAATAGAGGGGTACCTACTTCAAGCCCATAACGAAGCCCGTGTCCTTGAGGGTAGCCAGATGACAGGACAGTAGCCAGGCGGTGAGAGAACAGCCATGGAGACCTCAGACATGCTCTTTTCAGGAGATGTGGAGAGCTGGGCTGTGGGAGTAAGTTCAAACACAAATGGCTGACCCTCATTGCTACCACCTTAAGCTCTGGTAGGTGAAAAAGGAAGAGGCACCCAGAATGCAGGAGGCACACAGGAGTCAAACTGTTTACAACCTTCCCCTAAGAGTGTCCAGCACCAATGACCTATGGGCACAGCCAAAAATACATCCTGGGATCCCCAACCCCCAAAGCAGATGATGCGGGAAGTTCTAAGGACCCTTCCAACCTGCCCCTGGACACTCTAAGAGCCTGCAGATGCACGACAGAGTTAAGTTCCAGGTAAGGGATGGCCCTGCCTTCTGAGTAGGTGATACAAGGCTGATTGCAGGTGATAAACGTTATTTGCTGCCTGGGAACTGACGATGGGAGTTGGGGAGAAGAGAACAGCAGAGGGAAGCCAGGGCTGATCATCGTGCCCACCAAAGCAGCATCAAAGTCTTCAGAGAACCGCAGCTCTCCGCATGCCACACACTGTGTCAGGTGGTAAGTGAGCAAGGGGCCTTAGACACCAGCCCTGTCCTCGAGGATTCTCCCAGTGTGGTCATTTGCACATCCACTGTCATTTGTGACTGTGCCAGGCAGTGGGCTGTGCACCACCTCATTTCATCCTCAGAGTGACCCTTTAATGGATGAAACTTACAAACATATGGTGCATAGGATTCCATTTTTTGTGAAGTTCAAGAACAGGCAAAGTGAATGGATGGTGATATTAGTTCATAGCAGTGGGTACCTGCAGGGTGGGGGGTGTGGAGGGGACAGAGGCCTGTGGGGAGGCAGTGAGGGAACTTTCTGGAGTGCTGGGAATGTTCTACATCTTGATCTGGGTGTTGGTTACACAAGTAGACATATGTAAATATTCACTAAACTGTATGCTTAAGATTGGTACACTTGAAAAGCTTGAGAAAATTTTTTTTAATTTTTGGCAGCTGGCCAGTATGGAGATATTTACCCTTGACCTTGGTGTTAGAACACCACACGCTAATCAACTGAGCTAACCGGCCAGCCCCAAAAAACTTTTAAAAAACTTACAAACCAAGGGCTGGCTGGTTAGCTCACTTGGGAAAGCATGGTGCGGATAATACCAAGGTCAAGGGTTCAGATCCTTCTACTAGCTGGCTGCCAAAAAAAAAAGAAAGAAAAGAAAAGAAAAGAAAGAAAAGAAAAGAAAAGAAAAGAAAAGAAAAGAAAAGAAAGAGAGAAAGAAAGAAAGAAAACCTAAGCAGTTATACCATTAGGATTTTCATTTATAATTGAAGAAATAAAGGTGTGAGGAATTCAAAGTTGTTTGCCTGAGGTTGAACGGCTGTTAAGTGGAAAACTGGATTGAACACAGGTAGTCTGTCTCCAGGATCTATGCTCTTAATCATTATAATATGTGGGGCCCACACAGACAGAAGCAGCACTGTGGGAAGACTGCTTTTAGGGACCCATGTCAGAGGGGTGAAGAGGAAGAAGAGGTCCACTTCCAGAGGGGCTGAGCGTGCAGAACTGGGGCAGGACCGCACTGGGTTTGTTCAGAGCACTGATGAATAGATTAGTGCAGCAGAAGCTGAGTTCTGGAGGGGTCAGTCTGTGGAGGTTCTGGAACACTAGGATACAAAGTCATATTTCACTCCATGACTGGGAGCCACTGAAGCTAAAATAGCAAGGTGGCTTTAGGAAAGTAAGCCAACTGTGGCATATGGGATGATTTGGAGTAGGGCAAACAGTCCCCCTATGGGTTGTCAAGGGTGGGAGCTGTGGAAACGGAGAATAGAGACCACATGTGGGAGAATTTACAGAAAGCGCAGCCAAAAAAGGGGTCCTCTGGGCCTGGATGACTGGGGTGCTATGCACAGAAAGGGGGAGCTGGTTACTGGGAACAGACCTGAGTTCAGGTTTAGACATGTCCGGACCAAGCAGAGGCAAGGCCATCCCTGTGGGGAGGTCCAACAGGCAGTTGGCATCTGAGTCTGGACGGCAGATGGCAATCTGGGAACCTGGTGACCCTGGGTCAGGAAACCAACCAGCGGAAGCTCAACTGCCACTCCTGGAGTATCACCTATGCCAGGTCATGCTCTTTGGAATGACAGGAGCAGGGATGGTGTACCAGATACACAAAGTGCCATCCCACCTACAACAATAAGGTCAGTATCTTCTTCTGCACTTGAAAAGGGCAGCTTAATCACCCAGACTAGGTATTACAAAGTGAGAGATGGAGGCTGGGCTGGAACCAAAATGCACCGTCACTCAGAATCTCCCCCCACCCCAGGGTCAGAGCCCAGTGAACTGGGAGTCAAGCAGCATTCAGCCCCTACCTCCAACCCATGGAGGGGAGGTGCATCCCCTATGGAGTCTTCTAGGTCAAATTGTCATAGGTGAATGCTCAGTCCTCACCTAACTCTACTCAGCAGCAGCACTCAAGGTGGTGGACCACTCCCTCCTCCGGAAATGCTGGTTTTCCTGGCTTCCAGGCCACCGCGCTGCTGGTTTCTCTCCCCCTCACCCAACAGACATCTCAGTTTCCTGTGTTGGTTCCTCCTGGTCTCCTCAGCCTCTTCTCCCTGGGGCACCCCAGGACGTGGACCTTGGACCGCCTCCCTGTCTCCAGTCCCCCTCTCAGTGTCTCACCCAGGCTCATGTTTTAAATATCATCTGCATGCTGACAACTCTCAGATATTTCCGGCCCACACCTCCCTCCTGAGCTCCAAACTTGTTGATCCGACTGTGCACTTGACTTGAATGTCTAACAGGCATCCCACAGGTAACGTCTAACCAAAGTCCTGGTCCCCCTCCCCCAGACCCGCCCCACATACCTTCCCTATCTCTGCTAATGGCGCCTCCTCCTGCTGCTGCTCAGGGTCACCTCTGGGCCCTCTCTTTCTCTCACACCCACATCCAATCCATCAGAATCCTATTGGCTCTGCCTGTGGAATACACTGGGACACTGGCGGGGGGAGAGGAGACAGGAAGGAGGTCCAAGCTCCACATCCTGGGGTGCCCCAGCGAGAGGAGGTTGAGCAGACCAGGAGGCACCAGCACAGGAGGCTGAGATGCAGTGCTGGGTGAGGGGGAGAGAAGCCAGCAGTGTGGCGGCCTGGAAGCCAGGTGAACCCCGTGTTTCTAGGAGAAGGGAGTGGGCCGCCGCCTGGAGTGCAGCGTCCAGCCACTTCTCATCCCCACGGCTACCGCCTGCTCCAAGCTACATGAATTCTCCCTGCGCTAACGAGATGCCCTCCTAATCAGTCTCTCTGCTTCTGCCCTTCCCCCCACCAGGTATGCCCAACACAGCAGCCAGCGTGATCCTTGGAAAATGTAAAATCATGTCCTCCTCTGCTCAGAGCCCTACGAAGGGTCCATCTCAGGGTCAGCCCTTACCACAGCGCACAGGGCTCTGGGACCCCCACCTCACCTCCTGCTGCCCCCTCTGCCCACTGCACTCCACCCACATGACCTCCTTGCTGCGCCCCAGACCCCTCAGCAAGTGCCCCTCACCTCTGCACTTGCCTTTCCGTCTGCTTGCAAGGTACTCCCCCAACCCCCTCATGGTCAGCTCTCCCACCTCCTCCAAATCTTTACCAAGAGTTACTTCTCAGTGAGGCCCACTCTGAACTCTACTTAAAATGACGATCTGCCCCATCCCCACACTGCTGATCCCCTCACCCTGCTGTCTATATTTTTCTCATAGCACCTTCCAATATATTAGGTAATTTACTCAGATCTTATTGTTATTGTTCATTGTCTCCTTGGGACTAGAATGGGAATTCCAGAAGGGCATAAATTTTTGTCTGTTTTGTTTACTGCTGCATCTCCCTGCCTCCAGTCCCCCTCTCAGTGTCTCACCCAGGCTCATGTTTTAAATATCATCTGCATGCTGACAACTCTCAGATATTTCCGGCCCACACCTCCCTCCTGAGCTCCAAACTTGTTGATCCGACTGTGCACTTGACTTGAATGTCTAACAGGCATCCCACAGGTAACGTCTAACCAAAGTCCTGGTCCCCCTCCCCCAGACCCGCCCCACATACCTTCCCTATCTCTGCTAATGGCGCCTCCTCCTGCTGCTGCTCAGGGTCACCTCTGGGCCCTCTCTTTCTCTCACACCCACATCCAATCCATCAGAATCCTATTGGCTCTGCCTGTGGAATACACTGGGACACTGGCGGGGGGAGAGGAGACAGGAAGGAGGTCCAAGCTCCACGTCCTGGGGTGCCCCAGCGAGAGGAGGTTGAGCAGACCAGGAGGCACCAGCACAGGAGGCTGAGATGCAGTGCTGGGTGAGGGGGAGAGAAGCCAGCAGTGTGGCGGCCTGGAAGCCAGGTGAACCCCGTGTTTCTAGGAGAAGGGAGTGGGCCGCCGCCTGGAGTGCAGCGTCCAGCCACTTCTCATCCCCACGGCTACCGCCTGCTCCAAGCTACATGAATTCTCCCTGCGCTAACGAGATGCCCTCCTAATCAGTCTCTCTGCTTCTGCCCTTCCCCCCACCAGGTATGCCCAACACAGCAGCCAGCGTGATCCTTGGAAAATGTAAAATCATGTCCTCC
>NW_007744902.1:0-11949 GCF_000696425.1 Galeopterus variegatus
TGCTCCCGCCATGGGTTCGGATCCTATACAGGGATGGCCCGTACGCTCACTGGCTGAGCGCGGTGCGGCCAGTCTCAAAAAAGGCCAAAAAAAATAAATAAATAAAAATTTTTAAAAAGATGTGTCTAAGAGATGGAATCAAGGATGTAAGGGCAGGTTTCATTGATTAAAGAGGCAGTGTTTCAGAGTAGTTAAGAGCAAGAAGCTTTGAAACCAAGTGTCTGGCTTTGAATCCTGGCCCTATCACTTGCTAGCTGTGAAATGTTGTGTACGTTTAAAAAAAATTCCTGTATGCCTCAGTTTCCTACATGAAACTTCATTTAAAATTGTACCTAATCCTCTTAGGGATATTGTGAATATCCCTACGTTTACTTAATTTTATTTAATTGTTTACTTAATTTTAAGTAACTTAATATATATGAAGCACTTAAAGGAGTTCTTGGTATATAATCCTTGTTTAATAATGTTAGCATTATAATTATTTCTGGTCCAGTTTTCTGCTTGGTAACTCTGGATTCCTTGAATTCACTTTTATCATAGTCTTCCTCTGGGACCTGGTTCTGATAGTTTCGATAGTGATAACCTGGATCAGATCATCAGGACCATGGCTGTGGGAGTGGTAGTAGAAGGTATAGAAAGATTTCAGTTATCAACAAAATAAAGGAAGTGGGGGTTGTCTTATGAGCAGGAGGAAAAAGAAAGTCAGTAAGCCATGGCAAGTGTCATCTACTACTTTGTAAATCTGTTGAGATATACCCTGGTATTGACTGTCATGAATTCTCTACCCTAGATCCAGCAGTGGAGTCTAGGGACAAGATTTTCAGCTCCACTTCTCCAGAATGTTGACATCTCAAGAAGTATTCCTCTTCCTTCTTACTTTCATTCTTTGGAAATCTGGGTGAAAATGGATGTATGTGGAGTCACACTTTAAAACTGAGATGCTTAATTCTGAATAAATGCAGCACTCTTTCTCAAAAGAAGTGGGCATAGCATGAAAAAGACCCATATCCATAATCTCTACTTAGATTTCTCTCATATTATTGTACAGTAATCCTATTTTTTACATTTTAGGAAATGTAATCTATTCTTCCTAATTATGAAACATAGAAGCTGTGGGGGAAAGACAACTGTTTTTTGCTTCAGGAAAGCTTAAAATTAAAAGTGGGCATAAGAGACAAATTGCCCACACAGTATTTGCTTTCAACCCATTTTCCATTTGTACCCAACATTTACTATTGCTAGTTACTTCATAACTTTCACCGCCTCAAATAAAAAGAATACTATTTCTAATTTAGAGAATAGGAATTGTATTTCATCCGATAAACAAAGTAAGTATTCTGATGAGTATTTTGCTTTACCCAGTCTTTGATTGGTCAAACTAAAAAAAAAAAAAAAAAAGAAATCTGAGATCTATTCTAATTTAAACAGATTAAATTAGCTTCAAATCTCTTCTCAGAAGCAATTATAGTATAAGTTAGCAAGTGTAACAAATTCCATTTAATCCTTAGAAATTGAATTAATTAAGAGGCAATTAAGAGCTAATGTAGGTCTCTTTGACTGAATTCACCATAAAATCCAAGGATGACACTACTTGGTTGTATTTTATTTGTATCTGAAGTGGTCACTACAGTTTCATTCTAAGGGGCCATGATCCTGTGTACTGCAAGTGCTATCTTAGCAGACATAAATACAAATTTCACATTCACTTAAGTAGAACTCTACCATATCCTGTGCTAGAAGAAACATCATTTGTAAATGCCTTTGTGATCCTGTGTACTGCAAGTGCTATCTTAGCAGACATAAATACAAATTTCACGTTCACTTAAGTAGAACTCTACCATATCCTGTGCTAGAAGAAACATCATTTGTAAATGCCTTTTGTTAAAAATGTTAGTCTTTGGTGATGAAACGATAGGAAATGCTGAGATGATTTAATGAAGATGATGGAACAGAAAAATGGAATTTAGTACATGGTCCAGCAAATATTTAAGGCCAACTTGTGTACTTCCAAAGATAGCTGAACAAGCATAACACTGGATACCCTTAGTATGACCTCAGCAGTCTGAATGGCAACATATTTCTTTCAAAACACTTTTGAGCAATTTTACTATAAGCCAATGTAGTAAATCAATTAGGATAAGTGGCACGTGTCTATACTATCGAGGATGGAAGAAACAATGAGTTTGCAGGAAAAGTATCAATATTGACTAGTAAATACTGGGTTGTCTCTATTACCAGAAAGACCTTTGAAAGAATTCTGAAAGTACAAATGTAAAGTATCTTTACATTTGGAATGGATGACAGAGAAGACGGATATGAACAAAATGACTACCATATGTGTCTACAGCACTCCATCTCAACAACATCATCCTAGTCCAAGCCACCATGTCTCCTGCCTGGACTGCTACATTTAGCTTCCTAACTGGTCTCTGTTTCTACTCTTACCCTGTAACAAACCATTGTCATAGCAGCCAGAGTGATCTTTTTGATACATAAATGAGATCATGTCACTCCCTTGCTAAGAAACCTTCAGTGGCTTCCATTGCAATAGAATCTAACTTCCCTTAGTGGTTTACAAAGCTCTCTATGACCTGGCCCTAATGATCTCCCTGACCTCATAATCCACCACTGTCCTTCTGACTCACTATTCTCTAACTACCCAGGCTTTCCTTCTGTTCCCCAGACATCAAATAGGTCATGCCTGTCAGAGAGCTACTGCACTGGCTATGTCTTAACTCTTATTCTCTTTTCCTGGCTTCTTCTTGTCATTCTTTAAGATTAAGAGATTGAGAGCTCTTCCCTGACCATGCAGTCTAATGTCACCACATAGCCAGTTTCTATTTAAACACCCTATTTTAACTCATACTCTCTTTTCCTGGCTTCTTCTTGTCATTCTTTAAGATTAAGAGATTGAGAGCTCTTCTCTGACCATGCAGTCTAATGTCACCACATAGCCAGTTTCTATTTAAACACCCTATTTTAACTCTGCAATGTACTGCTCCCCGTAGAATAATTTTATTTACTTGTTTGTTTGTTTACTATCTATCTCTTTCAACCAGAATGTCAGCGTCATGAGAGCAAGGACTTGCTTTGTTCATGCTGGTTCTGTAGCTCATTGGAAAGTGGCTGGCCTTTAGCAATACAAAATAAATATTTATTGTTGAATAAATGTACTTTTTAGAATAACATGTCATTTTAGATAAAAATACTGAAACATGTTATACATAATAAAACTAGCAGACTATAAAAGATAAATAGGTTGTTAAATTCCCAAGACTGTCTGAGGACAAATTTCATACTAATTTTTGCTTCCCTATGTAGCCTCTCCTTTTCATGAGTGTCACAAAAAATTAAAAGCCTCATGTTACATCCAGTGATTTTGGTTGTGCAAATAGTCATATGGTACTGAATGACTGAAAACCACCATCATCCATTATCATTTTTCCAAGAATATTTAAACCTCATTTCAAATACACATTTGGGGCCATCATAAAATAAAGGTATCTAATTATATGAACAGACTTTTCCAAAGATAGTGCTAGAGGTTGAATCTATCCCCAGAAGTTCATGTGTTGGAAACTTGATCCCCCTTGTAACAGTGTTAAGACAGTGGGAAACTGATTATGGTATTTGAAAGGTTGGGCCTTTAAGAGGTGATTGAGTCATAAGGACTGTGCTCTCATGAATAAATTAATCCACTCATGGAGTAATGGGTTAATAGTTTAATGAGTTATTATGGTTGTAGACTGCTGGCTTTAAAAGGAGAGCACATGAAAGCACTCTTGCCATTCTCGCCATGTGAGTGCCTATGTCACCACAGGACTCTGTAGAGAGTTTCCACCAAGAAGGCCCTCACCAGATGCATCCCCTGGACCTTGGACTTCCCAGCCTCCAAACCGTAAGAGGTAAATTTCATTTTCTTATAAATAACTTAGTTTCAGGTAGACTGTTATAAGCAACAAAAAATGGGCTAATATAGATAGCAAGAAAAATTTATATAATTCCAGAATATCTGATGTTGATAGATGAAATTCCTAGTAGAGTAGGAAGGAAAATAATTCTATGTTACTTATAGGTGTGGTTGTGGGGAACTGACTGAAGATATTGCAGCTTAAGACTGTTCATCTAAAAAAAAATGGGATTTTAATAATGTAATACTTACTTTGAAAGGTTTTTCTGAGGATTAAAGATAATGTGTGATAAGGGCCTTGCACATAGTAGGCACTTCAAAGACAGTGCCTCTTACTATTAACATTTTATCAATTTGTTTGAAAACATACAGCAAAATCTGATTTAGTATTTGTCACAAGCAGATTTTAGAAAAAGACACAAGCATCATAACTACATTTTAAGTGAGCACACAAAGAGAACTTCAAAATCTCTCAGAGCATGGACACTGGCAGATCTCTATTCTTTTCAGTGCAGCAGATTTCCAATAAATCGTATCTTCGTATTCTAAATGAGATCTTCCCAGGGTCAGCCCTATAAGGTTGTGCTGCTTGTATATTGTATAAGGGCAACCGTCCAAGTGGGTGGGTGGGGACTGGAATCCGGCTCACACTCTTCTTACATAGCCCTATGCCTGAGGATCTGGGTTTGCACAGAGGCTGCATTTTCCTGATTTGTATAAAGGCATCCTAGAGTTTGTACCTGCCCTTTTCCAAGTGTATTATTTTCCAAAATATCTTACATTTGAGGGGAATATAGCTGAATGACACAAAGAAACTATTTTGTTCACATTTTTTGAGATCATTGCCTTTTGTTCAATTTTGTTTGGATTATCAAATCTAGTGATTTTGTTTCACATGTTTAAGAAACTATATCTTAAAAAATAGCAAATGCGTGCACACATACACACATTTGGGCTTTTCTTGTAGAGAATAAGGCACTTCTCACCTACGACATGTGGTTTTGCTGTGTTTGTTGCTGCTGCTGCTGTTGCTGCTGCTGAATTAGCAATTGCTGCTGCTGCCGACGCCGGGCTGTCCGTAGCTTTTCAAATCGAGCTTCCATTTCTTCCAGGACTTTTGGGGTATATCGGACCACCAGCTTGACGCTGTCCTTAGCAGCCTTGAGTAGTTCCACAGCTTTCTCATGGTGTTCTCCTTCGACACTCTGAAAAGACAATGACATTCCTTAATGGGGGGACTTTCAATGTTCTTTTACCTGAGAGACAAATCTGAAATTAGTATCCTATTAAGAACACAAAATTTGAAATTTCAAGAAAGCAAATGGCAAATGGGATATCTTATCATCATCAACATTATCATGTTTGTAGCTTCACTATACTCGGGTTAGGCTGCACTAGATTGGATGGAAAGGGTTCAAGTTAAGAGGGTAAGAAATAAGGAAGACTAAAATTATTTTCATCAAGAAGAGTAAATTCACTAGTCAAGAAAAAAAAATTTTTTTTTTCCTTTTTGTCTTTTTTACTGACCGGTAACGGGATCGCAACCCTCAGTGTCGCCGTTGTTGAAAGAATTATTCGCCTTTTGTTGCTCTTGGAAATGCAATCAATACTCTGGTATCACAGCACACGGCTCATAGGATCGCGCTGTCTCCTGTCACGGCCGCTCCAGACCCGTCGCCATTCTTATGGGACTGTAACTGTTTTTTTTAAGCAACAGAATACATGTATAATTTGCTTAATATTTACAAAATGTATCTTGATTTTCTTTTTTTTTTCCTCACCGGTAACAGGTTCGCAACCCTCGGTGTCGCGCCCGCACCAGGGACCAGCAACGGGATCGCAACCCTCGGTGCTGCGCTCGCACCGCGCTCAGCCAGTGAGCGGGAACCGGTCTCCACATGAGATCCGAACCCTCAGTGGGAGCGCCGCCGCGCTCCCAAGCGGTGCACTCTCCCATGCGCCACTGGGCCGGCCCAAGAAAATTTTTTGAAAATTAAAAAATAGTAATACAGGAGAGCTTTCCCTATGAAATATTAAAGTTTATTAAGAATATACAATGACTAAAGTGGTATCTTACTGGTATATTAAGAAATAATAGAACATAACAGAATCCAGAAGGAGATCCATCATATGTAAAATTTCATTATACAATAAATGTGGAATTTAGACGAAAGGGATTATTAAATAATGAATTTTTAATGGATTTAACAAAATAACAGATTTAAAAAAGGATTATTAAATAATGATGCCTGAACAAATAATTAAAAATAATGGAGAGCCTAATCTCATACCCTATGGTAAATATAATAAATTGATTAAAACTTTAAATGCAAAATTAAAGCATAAAACAATTAAAACAAAGGAAAATGTTCATGTCGCAGTGGAGAAGGAATTCTTAAGTAGAAATACCAAGGATTGTCCTGAGTCAGTGGAGAGAAAAAAATAAAATAAAAAGTAGAAATACCAAGGTAAGAAAATCACAAAATCAGATTTATGTAATGTATGTTTCTATACCTCAAACACCGTAAAAGGGGCAAATAACCAGGAAAAAAATACTTTCCATATATGACAATCTGTTAATATTCTTCATATAAAAAGCTCTTACCAGTCAATAAAGATAGAAGCCAAATGAGCAAGTGGCACACATGGACAAATAATAATAAAAAAATACAAATGGCCAATAATCCTATGAAAAGATGTTCAAGCTCCCTAGTAATCAGTGCAGGTACCACCTGGACATGATGATTTGCATTCCTTTGGGTACATACCCAGCAGTGGGATTGCTGGATCACATGGCAGTTCTATCTGTAGTTGCCTGAGGAACCTCTATACCATTTCTCATAATGGCTGCACTAATTTACAGTCCAGCCAACAGTGGATGAGGGTTCCCTTTTTTCCATATCCTCACCAGCATTTGTTATTCTCTTTTTGATAATAGCCAGTCTAATTGGGGTGAGATGATATCTCAATGTGGTTTTGATTTGCATTTTCCTGATGCTTAGTGGCGCTGAGCATTTTCTCATGTGTCTGTTGGCCATTTGTACATCTCCCTAAGAGAAAGGCCTATTCACCTCCTTTGCCCACTTTTAAAATGGGTTACTTGTTTTTTTACTGTTGTTTGAGTTCCTTGTATATTCAGGATATTAATCTCTTGTCGGATTCACAATTTGCAAATATTTTTTCCCATTCTTTCGGTTGTTTTCTTGTTCCGTTAATTGTTTCTTAAATATAGACTAACACAAAATATTTCATTTTTAACTTAAAAATGGTAAACAGTATTTTTAAATATGATGTATGGACAAGAATGTAGGGAAATGGGACACTTACAGACAACTAATAAGTTAATAAAAACTGGTACAACTCTTCTGGAGAGCACTATTGTTATTCATTGAATAAACCCTTTATAGTGAATAATTTTACTTTCAGAGAAATTAGCTAAGGATATAATCACATATGCACACATGCCTATAAGGTAGGTATGATATAGTAAAAAGCAAAAAATAATTCTTGGCCTTTGAGTTTCAGAATAGTCTTTTGAACATCATAGCATAGATAACAGTTGGGAAAACTATGTTTACTCTAAGTAAACACAAAGCTGCTTCTTACCCAACCCTCTTAAGATCCCAAAGTTGGGATAAGAGAGAAGCAAAAGGGAAGAAAGTTGTAATCAGACTTTACAGGACCCTAAGAAAAGGAGGCTCTGCCTCCAGCCCCTCTCTGTTGATGCAGAGAGCAAATGACATAATCCCTCTTTTATAAGATTGAAGCGCAAAGGCCTTCTTGGGGAGAAAGTTGTAATCAGACTTTACAGGACCCTAAGAAAAGGAGGCTCTGCCTCCAGCCCCTCTCTGTTGATGCAGAGAGCAAATGACATAATCCCTCTTTTATAAGATTGAAGCGCAAAGGCCTTCTTGCCTTGCTTCTTGGGTAAAGTCCAGAGAAAAAATGGCTGTGTAGTGTGATAGATAGGGACTGAGATAGGCTTAAAGATTATCAGAACACCTAAGAGTGGCACTGAAGTGTCCAAGAAAGCCACCCCCAATTGGTCGAGATTACATTTTCACAACTCTAGCAGAATGGGGACTCGAATTGTATATGAAATTGAGCTACGGAAAAAAAAAAATTACATCTCAAGCACACTTCAACTATATCTTGAGATTCATAATTACTACCACTATATAGATTTGGGGAACTAAGGGATTGTATTCAATTCGATCATTTGCTTCTGAAAGATAGCTGTGACTGAGGGGAAAAAAGGTTTGAATCTAGCAATGGGGTTGTCATTGGTGGCCTGTAAGAGCACCACTTGTCATTTATCTGAGTACCGAGCAGGTACTAAGGGTTTAAGAAATGACCTTGGTGAGCGAGTTTCATAACCTCTCCTCCACAGTGTCTGGGTTAAACAGAAAGCAAGGGGTTGTAAACAGTCTTTCGGTAGAGTGAACTTTTATCTATGGCTGAAGCTTAGGAAAGTAGGCTGTGTGTTGATTAATTCATCCTTTTAATTATCCATTCAATCATTAACTTAATCACTCAACAGATGTTTAGTAAGCATTTATTCTACTAGTTAGATACTATTAAGTTATTTAGAAGAACATGAAAGAAGGGGAAACTCTGACAATACTGTACAAATTAAGTCCTATTTTCGGTGTGCTTGTAATATTTTTGTAATTTGACCCAAGATAATATGTTAATGTATGGAATTTTCCTTTAAAAAGAAAACTTGGTGATTTGCTTGTCCATACCCTTCTCTAATTTCTTTCTTAATATTAAAACTTGCATTTTTCTATGTTTTAATAAAGATGGTCCACCTGTTTTCTAGGCCAGATGACTAGTCTCCAGACTTCCTTTTGGCTTTTGTTCTATTTGCTTTCATTTAATAGGGTTGGAGATTCTAGGCCAGATCTTTAGAGGCCCATTATCCCTGCTTAGGCACTGTGAACGCAATTCAGAGTTGCCACAGGAGGGCTGTGGTACTAACACATCAGACCCTCCGGCAGACAGAGTGAAGAGTTGAGAGGAATATGGCCAGCAGGCCACAGACTGGACCTGCAGAGCTGTCAAGGTTACCCTCCTCCACCCCCAGCTCTGCTCTCTCCCACACTGCTAGCAATTTATCAAAAGTAGACTCCATGCTCTCCAAAACAATAACTTTTGCCTTGATGCTTTATCTCTAGTTTAGATGATGACTCAGATTCTCTTTTGAGCTCACCAGAGTCAACAGGTCACTTGGTTTGACTCCACCTTCCTCTGTGTCTTCCCCACAAGGGCACAGAACCATTATATGGGATCAGGGCAGCGTCATACTTCATTTCTATTACTAAAAATACTTTCTTAAAATAATACAATTACATAATTAAGCAGTGTTGTGGATTGCTTGAATTGTGTCCCCAAAGTTCATGTATTACAAGCTTATTTCCTACTGTAACTGAGGGTAGGAAATACTATAATAGTAATTGAAAGGTGGGGCTTTGACGAGGTGATTAGATTGTAGGACCATGCCATAGTAAATGGATTAATAACGGTGGTCAGGAGTGTGATTCTGAGGGCATTAAAAGAAGAGCACATGAGAGGTTACTCTCTGCTCTGCCATTTTCTGCCATATGAGACCCTGGGTCACTGTCACCACCACCAAGACCTTCACCAAATGTGTTCCCTCGACTTTGGAGGTTCCAGCCTCTGAAACTGCAACCAATAAATTTTGTTTTCTTATAAATTACCCAGTTTGAGGTATTTTTGTTATAAGCAACAGAAACAGACTAATAAAAGAAGTATAACAGAAAATAGGAGGTGAATTTTAGTGAGATTTGAAAAAATATAAGCATGTTTGTAGAATTTATGTCAAACACTCCTTGACACTGTTTTTTCATTGTTTTTAAAATGTCTTAACTCTTGTTTTAAGGATTGTTCTGGGTGGCCCTCTTTTTCCACTGGCTTTGTCTACTTTTTAAATACTTTTGAGTACATATGTTTGTCTCCTTAACCTATTATTTATTTATCTCTGGATTGCTTTTAGTCTGTCAGTATAACATTTTAATAACAATAGGCAGTTTTCTCTCTTTTCTTTCCCCTAAAGGTAGAAAGAAAAAAGCAGATCACCTTCTCACGGAGGTCTTGTTCCATGAACAAAGAAAGACCAAAAGATCTGTTCAGTTAGTGTATAAATGTTGATGTGCAAACACTTATTCATAGACATTCCTTGAACCCTGAAGGTTTATCATCTATTCCTGCTTTTGACAGTCTATTTCTCATTCTTAATGAAAGCATGCCTATTTCAGGATAAATATTTAAGGCATGTTTTAAAATGTGATAGACTGTTTGTAAACAGTTAAACTATTTTTATCAGAGCAGTATATATAAGCCCTTCTGATGCAGGAGTTGTCCTTGACAACAATTAGCTCAAATTTGAACAATCACTGGCAACTTGCAGCACTGGCTTTCCGCACAGGATGAGAATATGGCTCTTATGTGATTTGAGACCTAGAAAGTCTTCCTGTCTTCAAGTGAAACCCCTCCTCCATTTAAAACCTGAAATCAACAATTAGCTCAAATTTGAACAATCACTGGCAACTTGCAGCACTGGCTTTCCGCACAGGATGAGAATATGGCTCTTATGTGACTTGAGACCTAGAAAGTCTTCCTGTCTTCAAGTGAAACCCCTCCTCCATTTAAAACCTGAAATTCTATATTTTTAGGTTTCATTAAAAGTTTTGTTATACCTATTGCAAATTGAGAAAGTCACTAGCATGAATTAATTTAACAAGACTTTCATCTGGTGAAAGTTGGATTTTATTAAGAAGGTGAGGGGTCGTGAAGAAGGCATGGGGTGTACTAGGTAATCAGGAAGTATTTTGACTGAAGAAAAGTGTGGTCCTGGAAGAGAAAAGCCCCTAAAGAGAAACTTTTCCTACCCCATAGTTGTGCTTTGGTTGGCCTGAGCATTTACTAAAATGAATTAAAACGCACTAGGAAGAATGGACATTCTCACCCTGAAAATATTACTATCTTTCCCTGTTAAAACTTTTAAAAATACACAAAAAAATCAATATGGGAAGGACAGTTCAAATAGTTTTATTACCATTTTAAAATTAATAAATACAAACTAATAAAATACTAAACTGTATAAAATAAGAACTGGATCCCCTATAATGTGAATATCTAAAGATATATATTTTCATTCAGGAAGCTGGGGAAAAACAGATCATAAAGAACCAGATGCATACTTGTTTCATCAGCAATTGTGTGCAGTAATAAGCTCTCCGAAGCTTTGAAGTTAGTTAATTTGATGGAAATTTAGCAAATCAGTGACTGGTAAATGAACCAAACTTTAAACACGGCTGCATCCTGATATTGTGATAGTTTTTCTATTTCCACACATTGTGAGATATCAAAATGGCTGCTCAATTTCCTAGTCAATTAAGAATCCTCTCTAATGAGACAGAATTTGGATTGTACTGCATAAACGAATTTGCTCATGACATGTCCTCTCTTCTCCCCTGCTATAGAGTTAAATTTTAACCCTGGCTAGACCTCAGATGGAAGAGATACCTGCCCTGAGAAGGAATCTTGCTATCTGTGCACCATCAGTTGCAAAATGGCCCATGCCCAGGTCTTTATCCAGGCTTATCTTTGTGGGGATTACATGGACATCATCCTGACCTGGTGTGCTGACAGGTAAATTGCTTAAAAACTTTGTTGGACAACTGAGAGTTGGCTATACCTCTTGATTATTCTAGGCATATCTCGAGCCAAGATTATGCATAGGCTCCTAAATGATATCAGTCATTTCTTTAGATCAAGGACCAAATGATGTTATCAGGGGATAAAAGATATCAAAGATATCGGGTTATAATACCTTAGCGCAATTAAGGAGCTCAGAAACTCAGAACATGACACCTGGAAAGTCCCTTGAAACAATCTCATTTATCTCCTTGTATCTTAGTACATAAGAAAACAGAGGCCAGCATGGCTGTGACGTACTCTAGTTTATAAATTTGTTAGTTGCAGGGCTGGATTAGAACTCATTATTCTTGATGACC
>NW_007744902.1:15482-15713 GCF_000696425.1 Galeopterus variegatus
GCCTTCTTGTAGGAGAAGTGAAAATATAAAGGCTATTTTGGGTTTGCTGGCCAATATCTCCCTGGCTCTCCATATAAATATCTTTTCCAATTAAATGCACACCCACAGAATATTCTCTGCATTTGCCACCATCAATTTATGCTAAGATTTTTTGCTTATTTTAAATCCTCTAACTGGCTCTCTAATCTCCAAAGATTCTTTTTTAACCCTCCTCTCTAGTTTCCGCTATCA
>NW_007744903.1:0-547 GCF_000696425.1 Galeopterus variegatus
TCTGATTTAAAAAAAAAAATGCTGAAAATACAAGCCTGTTTTTTGTGTATATGTGTGTGAGAGACTGAGAGAGAGATAGAGAAAAAGAGAAAGAATCTTTGAAAAATTTTTTTAAGTTTATTTATTAACATTATTTTTTTACATTCTATGATGGAATAGTTAGGGGGGAGGGGAGAAGGGAAGGTGGAAGGAAATAGGGTGGGAGAAGGAGAAGGGAGAAAGGGTGTGGGTGAGGCCTGTGGCACCCCCCTCATTCCTGCAGGGGAGACCAGGGGGCTTCCAGGGGTGGCTTTGTCATTGCTGGGCTGGGTGCAGATTCAGGCGGGTGTGGCTGAAGCACTCGCTTCCCCACCACCCCATCTTGGGAGCCCAGGGTGCTTCTTGTGGTGGCTCGGTGGTTGTCACTGGGCTGGTTGTGGGGCATGGCTGAGACCCCGAGCCCTCCCTCTTCTCTGGCTTGGTAGCCCAGGGGAATTCCGGTCCTTCTAGGTTTTTTTTTTTTTTTTTTTGTCTTTTTCCGTGTCCGGCAACGGATCGCAACCCTCAG
>NW_007744903.1:5926-6144 GCF_000696425.1 Galeopterus variegatus
TTGACCATGGTTCACACATTCAAATTCCTGCAGTGACCCAGCTGGTAAAAAGCGGGGAACCAGAGAGCCCAGAGCCCCCCTACAGAGAGAGCAGCTATTACTCATCCACTTCCAGCTGATTGCCACATAGGATCAATGGTCCACTGTGGTAAAATCCTCTGATTTAAAAAAAAAAATGCTGAAAATACAAGCCTGTTTTTTGTGTATATGTGTGTGAG
>NW_007744903.1:11908-13649 GCF_000696425.1 Galeopterus variegatus
ATAAATAAAATCCATGTATTTTATGTATACAGTTTGATGAGATTGGACAAATATATACACCTGAATAGCCACAACTTCAGTCACAAGATAGAACATTTTCATCACCCAAGAAAGCTCCCAAATGTCCCTTTGGCAGTAAGGCCTTCATGCCCATCCCAATTAATCATTGATCTAATCAGTTTTCTTATTCAGAAAAACTCTGTCAAATAAACTATAAATAGTTATAATGTGAACCACTTAGGTAATTAAAAGTATTCTACTAGCCACATTTTAAAAAAAGAAAACTTAATAGTTGAAATTAATTTTTAAAAATATTTTATTTAACCCAATATATGTTGTCAATGGAAAATACTAATGATATTTTCATTTTGTTTTTGCTGCCTTTAAAACCCAGTGTATTTCTTGCACTTACAGCTTTCTCAATTTGGACTAGTCACCTTTCGAGTGTCTAGAGCCACCTGTGGCTAACTAGCTGCAATGTTGGATAGTACAATTCTAGAGCTTCATATAACTCATAGAGCTTTGTTCTAGAACTCCATATAGCTTCATAACTCTATAGTGTCTGTCTCCTTTTGCTCAATATAATGTTTTTGATCGTCATCCTTACTGCACCAGTAGTTCACTGTTTCCATTGGTGAGCTGTATTTCCTTTTTTTTCATTTTATGAAAATACAGCAATTTGTTTATGCATTCTTCTGTTGCAGTTGCATTTTATACAGATTTTAGCTGTTTTAAGAAAAACTACTATGAACATTCATGCATAAGTCTTATTGAGCATCTGATTTTATTTCTTTTAGGTAAGTGAATACATATTTAACTCTATTTTTTTAAAAAGCCCAATTATTTTCCAAAATACACTACTGCTGGCTAGGTATAAAGGTTCTAGTTTTATACATCCTCACCAATACTTGGTATTATTGGTCTTTTTAAAAGAATTTTTTTAGCCATTCTAATTGTATCCTATTGAGGCTTTTCTTTGCATATTCCTGATGTTGAATATCTTTTCGAGTGCTTATTGGTCATTTGCATATCTACTTTTGTAGAGTCTATTTCAGACTTTTCCCTTTTTTATATTGTGTTGCATGTCTTCCACTTGTTGAATTGTATGATTTCCTTATATATTCTCTATATGAGAACATACATTTATTACAAATATTTTCTCTTTAATTTTATTGACAATGTCTTTTGAAGAACAGAAGGTTTAATTATGATGGTTTAATCTACCTATCTTCCTCTTATGATTAGTATTTTTTGTTTCCTCTCTACAAAATTTTTGCTTACCCATGGCTTCAAAGAGTATCTCCTATGTTTTCTGCTAGAAATTTTATAATTATAGCTTTTATATTTGTATCTATGATTCATTTCACATTAACTTTAATGCATCATGTCAGATAAATGTCAAGGTTCATGATTTTCTGTATGAATATCTAGTTTTTCTAGTAGTTCATAGTTTTGGGTCTTAATAAAACATAGGAGAAATGTTACATGAAAGGGAAGTGGGCAGCACTCTTTTTAGCAAGACTACAAAGGCACAGGCAACTAAAACAAAAATACATAAATACAAAATACAAAAATACTACATCAAACTAAAGAGCTTCTGCACAGCAAAGGACACTGTCCACAAAGTGAAGAGACAACCTACAGAATGGGAGAAACTGTTTGCAAAGTACACTTCAGACAAGAGACTAATATCCAGAATATACAAGGAATTCAAACAACTCAACAGTAAAAAAAAAAAAAA
>NW_007744903.1:14283-15709 GCF_000696425.1 Galeopterus variegatus
AAAAAAAAAAAAAACAAATAACACAATTTTAAAATGGGCCAAAGACTTGAACAGACATTTCTCAAAAGAAGACCTACAAAAGGCAAACAGGTACATTAAAAAATGTTCAACATCACTAATCATCAGGGAAATGCAAATTAAAAATACAATGAGATATTATCTCACTTCAATTAGAATGGATGTTATCAACAAGACAGAAAATAACAAATACTGGCAAGGATGCAAAGAAAAAGAACCTCTCCTACATTGTTGGGGAGTGTAAATTTGTATGGCCACTGTGGAAAACAGTGTGGAGTTTCCTCAGAGAACTAAGAATAAATCTACCAATGATCCAGCTATCATACTACTGGGTATTTACCCAAAGGAAATGAAATCATTATGTCAGAAAGACACCTGCACTGCCTTGTTCATTGCAATGCTATTATTCATAATAGCCGAGAGAAGGAATCAACCTAAATGTCCATGGATAAAAAAATTGTGGTGCATATATACAAAGGAATACTATTCAGCTATATAAAAAAAATTCCTATCATTTGCAGCAACATGGATGGAATTGGAAATCATCATGTTAAGTGAAGTAAGCCAGGCACAGAAAGACAAATACAGCATGATATCACTCACATGTGGAATAAGAAAAAAAAAAAGAAAACAAATTGGTTCTCAAAGAAGTAGAGAGTAGAATAACGGTTACCAGAGGAGAAGAGGTGGACTAATGGGTACAAAACTATGCTGTCTACCCTAAGTGATTCACTGTACAGCATTTGTATGTATTGAAACAACATACTGTACCCAACAAATATGTACAAGGAAATGTTAAAGTATCTTGAATTAAAAAAAATGTATTCCTAGTTTTAAGCATTTTTTGAAAGGATGATTTCTTCCCTCATTGAGTTACATTGGCACCTTTACCAAAATCTATTCATGCTATCTATGAGTCTATCTTCTGGGTCCTCTGTTATATTTCAGTGATGTATATGTTTATTTTTACGCCAACCCCATATTCTGTTGATGGTTTATCTTTCCCTCTAAATTGTCTGTATCCCCGACTAAAATTTATTTTATTTTAGATTTGTAAAAAGCAAACTATTTTATTAATTCTTATAGTGATTACCTGTTGAAATGATATATTTTTGATATATTGAGTTAGATACATTCTTAACATTAATTTTTTTTCCTTTTACTTTTTTGAACATAACTTTCGTTATGTTTCTTTTTTTTTTTTTTAAGAAACATAGTTGATAGTACCTATCTGTGGGATGCAGAGGTGAATATCTATACCTGTGTGCAATATGTGATGGTCGAATTGGGATACTCAGTATGTTCCACATTGCACAATGTAGTTGGTTTTCATGGCCATTAACCAGTTCCTCCCTTACCTGCAGCATCTCTCTCCCCCTTTCCCACCTCTGGTAACCTCAGTCCTGTT
>NW_007744904.1:0-719 GCF_000696425.1 Galeopterus variegatus
GGGCTTTCACAACTCCCTGGAGTGTCACTCTTTCTTCAGTGCTCCCTTGGTCACCTCCCCCACCCACCTCTGGCAGTCCCTGCTCTGGCTTGGGCTCCAAGAGGTGGGATACTGTGGTGCCAGGGTCAGGAGGTTGAATAACTCACCTCTGAGCTTCAGTTTGCTCATCTGTAAAATGAGAGCAATATTGATGGAACCTATTTTACAGGACCGTGGTGCAGCTCACGTGAGATCATCTAAAGTGTTCACACAGGGCTTGGCACCCAGTAGGTGCTTGGGACTATTTTGGGTGGAGGAGTAAACATGTGGCAGTTCACCAAGACAGCCACCCTCCTGAATGGAGCTGGTGAGTTTCATAAATGTTTCCTGTGCACAAGCCCCGTGCTGGCCCACAGGTGATGGAGCAGATCCTGCCTGGTGCCTTCCAGGTCCCCGTCACTTGAGGCAGAGCTGACACAAACCACAGCCTGTGAACCAAACCCAGCCAGCCACCTGTTTATGGACGGACCTGAGACAAGAATAGTTTTTACATTTTTAAATAGTTGGGAAAAAATCTGAAGGAGAATATTTCATGACACATGAAAATAATGTGAAATTCAATGCCCAGCATCCATGAGTAAAGTTTAGCTGGGACACAATCATGCCCGCTTCTCCACACAACTTCTTTTTTTTTTTTTCCTTTTTGTCTTTTTCCGTGTCCGGCAACGGATCGCAACCCT
>NW_007744904.1:1386-15707 GCF_000696425.1 Galeopterus variegatus
TCAAGCTATGGCTGCAGAGCTGAGTTGCTGCAACAGAGACCTTAATGGCTCGCAAAGAAGAAAATATTTCTGGGCCTTTCCAGAAAGAGTTTGTCAACCCCTGGTTAAGATAATCCTCACGGCCTTAACTGCTATTGGCTGATGGGGAAACTGAGAGATGGGGACTAAGCAAGTCACCCAAGGGCCCCAGCCATTCGCTATGCTCCTAACCACTGGGCTACATGGTGCCCATCCCCACACCCCAGGATCCAGAGGTGAACCCCGAGTCCTGCTTTTCCCCAGCCTACCTAACAGTGATCTTGACAGCTGTTTTCTGTTTTGCTGAGGTTATGATGTACTTTTTAATATTAACATAATCATACGCACTTATTGGAGACCTGCGTCTGCCAGATTGCTCAGTGCTTCATACACATTAATCTAAATGATCATAACAACCCCCCTGTATTAGTCTGCTGGAGCTGTCATAACGACATACCACACACCGGGTGGCTTAAACAACAGAAATTTATCGTCTCGTACTTCTGGAGGCCAGAAGTCGGAGATCAAGGTGTCAGCAGGGCTGGTTCCTTCTGAGGCCTCTCTCCTTGGCTTGTAGATGGCATCTTCATGTTCATGGGGCATTCTTCTTGTGTGAGTGCCTGTCTCTAAATTTCCCCTTTTTATAAGGACACTAGACATATTGGATTAGAGCCCACCTTATGACCTCATTTAACGTGATTACCTCTGTAAAGATTCTATCTCCAAATAAGATCACATTGTAAGCTTTGAGGGGAGTGGTTAGGACTTCAACATGTGAATTTGAGGGATCGCAATTCAACCCATAACACCCCCAAAAGGGAAGACTCACCCCCATTTCAGGAGGAGGGGCCTAAGGCCCACAAGGTTGCGAAGAGGGCCAGGTTCTTGCTGTGGCCCAGAGGGGCTGCAGTGTTACCTGCAGAGAGGGCGGCTCCAGGAAAGGTGGGTCCCAGCCCGGCTGGGTGAATCAAGTTCACCAGGGCGGTTGTGGCAGCCAAATTTCAAAATCTGGATGCTTGCAACAGCCTCCTCCCCTTCCTCCTCCCCGACTAATTGGCCTCGGGCGCCCACAGGGGTATCGATGTTTCTTCTCCAGGTCTCGCCCTGCCCTGGGTGCAGCCCTGGTGCCCTCCAGCCTGGCCACCCTAGCCCGGGCAGTATGCTCTTTTGCTCCCAGTGCATTCCAGCTCTGAGCCTGCTGTTGCCCAGCTGTGTGATGGGCAGGAGTCTCATCTCGGTGTGCCCACCTGTAAAATGGGGTGTGATGAGGCCTGAGTCAGGACCCATGGGGCCTCTGGAGCAGGAAACCCTGAAGTAAGCAGGGAGTACTGGGCATTGGAAGGAGCTTGGCAGGGAGGGAGGAAGCCACCGGGAACCCCCACTCTAGACAGTCTTTACCACTACGCTGAGCTCTGGAAATTCAGCAATTTTGGAGAGTCCTTTTAATACTTAGAAAAATCCTGCAGGGGCCTGGAATGTTCTGTTAGAGTGAAGCAGGGCCTCAGAGGCGCTGGACCTTGCTCAGGCTGGCCCAGACCTGACCCAGGCTCTTGACCCCTTGTCCCCTCAGGCCCCTCGTGGCATGCAAGTCCCAGCTGTAGACACACACACACACACACACACACACACACACACACACACACACACCAGCCTGCCACCCGGGAAGCTGCCTCCAGCTAGGCCTGCTCCACATTCCTACTCTGAGCTCCAAGTGTGGCTTTGCTCCTGTTCTGGAACCGTGGTGGTGGTCAGGAAAGCCTCTGCAACGAGGATATGAGGATCCGAGGATCCGTTTCAGTTTAGTCTGGAGGATAGAGTGGAGAGCTGGGCAGGGCCGGTGGCATCTGGCAGAAGGAACAGCATCTCCGAGAGGTGAGAGTGTGGCTGACCATGGACCACGCCCCTGTCTGGACATCCTCAGCCTCCTGGACTCCTCCACCCTCTCTGGCTCCAGGGGGCTGTCAGTGGCAGGTCCCACGCTGTGCCCTGGAAGGCAGGGCCTCGCATGTGGGGCTCAGAGCCAGGCATGGCAGGCAACGTGTGCCCAGGGCCTGAGCATCCCTCCAGCAACTCAGTGGCGGCAGCAACATCTCAGGGTGCAATGGGACACTGGGAAGGCCAGTCGGGCTCAGGGCTGGGGCTGGTGCTCTTTTCTTGTTGGTTTTTTCTTTACTCTTCTGAGTGCAACAGGGAGGGTTGTGTGCAGCACAAGACTCCGCGGTAGCCCCAGAGAGCTCAGAGTCAGAGCCTGGGCTGTGGCCACCGAAGGTGTCATGCTGGATGGCTCAGGCAGAACATTCGAATGTCCACGTCAGCTTCAAGGGATCTGAGAAGCTTCCAGAAGGAGCTCATGTCTCAGGGGTGTTACAGCCTTGGGGCCAGACAGTCCGTGTCTCATCCGTAGTGTCTCCATCATGGCTTCCCTGTGCTGAGCACATTTCATGGAAGCAACTTCATCCTCCCAGCCGACTTGGCCCCTTCCCCAGCAGGCTGGCATTGATGGAGCTCCTGGTGTTGGAGCACTTCACACGGAGTCATTCATAGGTCCTACAAGTGCCTACAAACAAGGTCGGGACTGTCGGTGTTCCCATTTCATAGTGGGGAGACTGAGTGCTGCACAGTGATGAGTGCTGGAGCCTGGGTTCCAGCCCGGACCTCTGGCTTCTGGACTGAGGCCCTGACCCCTTAGGGTGTGCCCTGCTCTAGGTAATGGGGGGACAGGGCATGTGGACTCCTGGACGAGATGCATGAGGCCCAGAGAAGTGTAGGGGTTTCTTGTGGGCTCCAAGCGGGGCCAGGACATACTGCGCCCTGGACTTGCACGGCTTCTGGTAGCTTTACCCTGGGGACCTGGGAGCCTCACACCAGGGTCCCAGTTGTGTCTCTGCCATGGGCTGCTCGGCAAGTCTTTGTGAGATTTGGCTGGACCAGCTGTCCTGGTCGGATGGAGCAGCGTGTGTCTGGTGGGTGAGTTCTGTTCCTCACTGCCCCCTCGGGTCAGGCTCTGAGCTGGACGCTGGGAGTTTGTGAATAACCTTAGTCCCTCAAGGAGTCACCCCTGCCATCCTCATGGAGCAGCTCAGAGGTGAGAGCTGAGTGTCCAGGGTCCTCCCACAAGAGGTGTCCTCGGAGCTCCCGGCCACAGCCGCCTGCCACCTCCTCTGCATTCCACCTGCAGCCGGACACTCAGGAGCCTTCCACATGGCCCTGCCACAGGACCCACCTGGTCAGTGGGGCCCATGTTTTTAGGGCAGATAGGCCCTCAGGACAGTGGCTCAAGGAGGGTGCGGTTGGCAGCCCCTGAAGAAAGGAAAGGTCTCCTCGCGGGACACCTACAGACTCACTCCAGGGCGGCTGCTGGGCCTGAGGGTCAACAGGGCACTGGGCACAAGTACACGAAACATCGGCCTGCCAACGGGCACTCACGGAGTTCATGGGTGGACACAGGCAGGGGTGATGTTGGCTTTGGGGAACTCCCTGCTGGGTCCCAGGTAGTGGCAGCAGAAAGGAGGGACCTGGGCCGGTTCCTCTTTCTATGAAGATGCTTAAACCCTCGACCTGGGCTGGCTCCCTCAGGAAGATGTCAGCCATAGAAGTGGCCATCCAAGGACGGGGCAGGGGACAAAACGCAAAGCAAAGCCAAGTGAGATGCCTGAGCTGGCTTCAGACGCACCCGGAGATGGGGTGTGGGACACCCAAGACCATGCGTGTGAGCGAGGGAGAGCGTGGGCGTGTGTCTGGGTGCTGTGGCGGGAGGCGGGCACGCCCAGCAGGGGGGGATCCGTGGGCGGATGGGGTGTGGGACACCCAAGACCATGCGTGTGAGCGAGGGAGAGCGCGGGCGTGTGTCTGGGTGCTGTGGCGGGAGGCGGGCACGCCCAGCAGGGGGGGATCCGTGGGCACGTGTGCATGTAGGTGTGTACGTGTTTGTGCATGCATGCATGTGTGAGCGTGTTCACCTGTGGGTCCGAGAGCAGACTGTGGGTGTGGGTGTGCTCATAGATCCCCATCTTGTACCCTGGGGACCCCCCACTTGATGGCTACAAGTCTCTCTCATTGGCGTTAGAGAATCGAATGTTCACAACAGTCTGTGCCAGAGCTATGTGCCATATATGTGGAGAAACTGAGGCACAGAGAGAGGAATCAGGTCGTCTGACATCACAGCTTGCAGAGGGTGGAGGAGACTTGAATGTCTGGATCTGATTGCAGCCCGTACTCTTTGACCACCCCACACTGGGGCAGACAGCAGGCCTGCGCTCACCCTTGAAGAAGGAGCCGAGGCTTTGCCTGGCAGCCCAAGAGGCTCGAGCCCGGCCCCTGGAACCCAATGTTCTCTAGAGATTAAGAGGGTGTCCCAAGGGCCTGCACTCCCACGGCTGGGGGTCCCCATCCCCGCACAGCAGCAAAGTCCCTGCTCTTAGAGAGAGCAGGTGGGGAGGGCGTAGCTGGCGGGTTCCCCAGGTGTGGGGTGCCAGCAGGGCCAAACTGACTCAGCAGGTTGAGCAAGAACAGGGTAGGGCTCATTCCATCCTTCTACCCCACCCCTGCAGGATAAGGGTGACCTTATTACTGGCCTTGAGGACACCCTGGGGCAATGGACAGAGGGGCCAAAGCTCTGCCTCCCCTGCCATGCGGCCACTGCTCCACTCTTAGCCCCTTTTCTGCTTCAGTAAGTGGGGATCAGAAAATGATGTCAGACAAGCGAGAGATGAAAAGGGCTTAGCACATAGTAAGTGCTCAGTAAATGCCAGTTATTTCTGCTAATTCAGGCTCAAATGACATTATGTCTATGAAAATGACGGGTCATGCCTGTGTGAGCAATCTGAGCAGGAGTGGGACAGGCAGGGCGAGGGGTCCTCTAGGGGCCTGGGAGAGTGCTGGGCAGAACCCACCAGCCCCCAAACGTACAGTCACCCGTGAATTCAGGTAAGGTGCCCCTCCACATCGGCCCTTCACAGAGCACCAGGCTTCATTTTTGATGGTCCTGGATTCTAGTTCTGGTTCTGCCCAATTGGCTGGGCAAGTTTGGACATGTTATTTAACTGCTCTGGGCCTCAGTTTCCTCATCTGAACAAGGGGAATAACGATAGCTCCTGTTGCAATAAATCAGGCTCTTTGAGGATGGAATGAGCCGCTGCGGAAGTAAATCTCCAGCCAGAAGGACTCCCAACTCCACCTGCCCTCCCTGCTGTGGGGTCTCAGATTCTCTCTCCCAGGGAGGTATCCCCCCAGCACCACTCCCCACCCCCATCCCAGCTCCGCAGCCAGCCCCAGCCCTGACTGTGACCACAGATGCCAGTGTCTCAGGAGGGCGCGAGTGGGCAGGGGGGGCTGGTAGTGGAAGAGTTCCAGTGTGGAGGGGCCTCAAGGGAGCTGGTCGCCCGGTCCAGGACTCAGGGCTCAGGAGAATGGGATGGGTTTCAAGCAGGAGCAAGACCTTGTCCATTGTGTTTGAAAAAGATGATCCTGGAAGCTCTGTGAAGGTGGGTGCACTGGATTGAAATATGTCCCTCAAAACTCACTGAAGCTTGAACTGTGTCCCCCAAGTTTTATGTATTAGAAACTTAGCCCCGGGCCGACCCCGTGGCGCACTTGGGAGAGTGCGGAGCTGGGAGTGCAGCGACACTCCCGCCGCGGGTTCAGATCCTGTATAGGGATGGCCGGTGCGCTCACTAGCTGAGCGCGGTGCGGGCGACACCACACTAAGGGTAACGATCTCCTTACCGGTCACGAAAAAGACAAAAAAAAAAGAAAAAGAAACTTAGCCCCACTGTGACTGTTAAGAAGGTGGGAAATTCTATTACAGTAATTGAAAGGTGGAGCCTTGAAGAGGTGATTGGATTGTAGGACCAGACCCTAGTGAATGGATTAAAAACGGTGGTCAGGGGCGTGGTTCTGAAGGCTTTAAAAGGAGAGGAGAGTCTGTCTCTCTCTATCTGCTCCGCCACTTCACAATGTGATACCCTGCATCACTGAAGTCACCACCGAAACCCTCACCAGATATGTTCCCTGCACTTTGGACTTCTGAGCCTCTGAAACTGTAAGCAATAAATTTTATTTTCTTACAAAGTACCCAGTTCCATGTATTTTGTTATAAGCAACAGATACGGGCTAATACAGTGGGTATGGTCAGGGTATGCGGGAGGCCTGAGCCCTCAGGCCAAGGTCTTGCAGTTGCATCGTTGCAGGCGCCCACCACCCAGTCCCTGGGCCTGCACGCCCTGCGTACAGGGTGGAGCAGAGGGCCAAAGTGGTCCCGGAAGCCAAGCCTTCAAACTAGAGATGGGAGATGGGGCCTCTGGGCTGTAGGGATTTGGCCAGTTTGGTCAAGCACCCAGAGGACAGTACCCAGCTGGGAGCCCAGCCACCAAGTTCCCCACTCATCCCAGCTGCCACGTGACCACCCTGTGTACCCGTTTGTCTCTTCCCTCCAGGGCGCTCCCCACCCTTGCCTGCTCTGCTGCCCTGGCCACTACCCACCCTTCCTCGCCCACCCGCTGCCTTCCCACCAGCCGTCTTCATCTGCCTCACTCACCCTCATTCCTTCCCATTGTCTGCTGGCTTCTGGTCCACCCAAGGTGGGTGGCCTTGGAACAGGGAGTGCCCACCTGCTGCTAAAGCAATCACACTGTCACCTGGTAGGAACTGGCTGGGGTCACCTCTGAGCCTGTGGAAAGCGTGTCCTTTTGTCCTGACAAGGCCAGCCTGGAGCCCCCACTCTGATGTCTGAGCCTGTTTGTGCACAGCCGGGCCTGGCTCCTGACTCTGGCCAGGTGCTCACCTTGGCACCCACATTCCTATGCCTGGGGCTCACCAGCCTCTGGGCCTTTGCTCAAGCAGTACCCCCTGCCCAGAATACCCTTCTGCCCACTCAAATGAACCAGCATTCAAAGCCTTCTCCAGAAAGCCTTATTGAGTCCCCAGGCAGAAATACTTCCCTGGCCCATCCTGGGCCTCTGCATTATTGTGGTGTGTTATACAATGGGGACCTGACAGGGCTGCCTGGGAGACGGGGAGTCATGTAGGGCTGGGACTGTGGCTAAGTGGCCCTTGAGTCTGTCGCACCTAACACTATGCCTGGTATGGAGTAGATGATTCTCAGGTGAAAGAGAGAGAAAGACAGATGGGGATGACATGTTCAGAGAAAAGATTCTAGTCCACCTAAGCCCAACTTAGGGTTGTGACTGTCACATCAGCTTTGTGCTGGGTCCTGTCGTCATCACAGACTGAATCCCAATCCCACTCATAGATTAGTTCTAATCCTAGTAACAGTCTGAGTCCCAGTCCACACTGAACTCTGAATCCTAGTCACATGCTGAGCCCCAACCCTGGTCACACACTGAGCTGATCCTGGTCACACACTGAGCCCTGAACCCAGTCACACAGTGAGCTGACCCCGATCACACAGAGCCCTGACCTCAGTCACACACTGAGCCCTGATCCTGGTCACACACTGAGCCCTGATCCTGGACACACACTGAGCCCTGAACCCAGTCACACACTGAGCCCTGAACCCAGTCACACAGTGAGCTGACCCTGATCACACAGAGCCCTGACCCCAGTCACACACTGAGCCCTGATCCTGGTCACACACTGAGCTGATCCTGGTCACACTCTGAGCCCTGACCCCAGTCACACACTGAGCCCTGATCCTGGTCACACACTGAGCCATGATTCTTGTTCATATTCTGAGCCCTGACCTTGGTCAGACATTAATCCCCAACCAGGTTACACACTAAGCCCTGATCCTTCCTCTGCTTAATAGTGGTTCTAAATTTACCAACTGAGCCCCAACCCTGTTTGCTCCCTGACTGAGCCTGATCCTGTTTACTGAGTCGTGACCCTTTCTGCTCTGCCCCTCCCTCCCCAGGCAGCCTGGAGAAAGGGCTCTCAGCTCAGTTCCAAGATCAGAGGTGGCCTGGGGAGTGGCTTCCCAGCCTGCACATTCAGGAGGGCTGGCCGCCTGTCCCGCTCACACGCAGCCTGTGGCCTCCACCCTTCCCCACTGGCCCAGGGCAGCATCGCTTGCCTCCCCCGCCTCCCGCCTCCCAGCGTGCTGCCGAGGGGATGACCTGGGAACAGGGCCCAGACACTCAGAGCTCCTCAGAGCCAGAGGAGCTCGGCAAACACCATGGAAAACAGGCCTCCTGGCACCTCCGCCTCGGAAACAGGGTCAGCCTCTGCAGCCTGCCGTTCTTGGCGCTGGACTTCAGTCACTCCCGACAACTAACTTCTCTTGGGCTCTCACACCTCAGGGTCAGACAATGCGGACCCTGCCACAGGCAGCCACCTAACAGGGCCACCACCCTTGATCCAGGACAACCTGCCCCTGCCCAGTCGCTGTGGCCCCAATTGCCTTTCGATTCAACATTGCCACCTCCTTTTTATTTATTTATTTTTTTGGTGGCTGGCTGGTATGGGGATCAGAACCCTTGACCTTGGTGTTATAACATGGTCTGTTTTCTTTGTTACTGCTTCTATGACAGGAGCCTGGAGCAGAGCTGGTGCCCGGTCAATGCTTACTGAACGAATGAATGAGTGAGTGAATGGATGGATGACACCCAGGGAGGTCTCAGTAAGGATTAGTTATTGGTGCAATAACAGCCGGTGAGGTTGGTTCCTTCCCTTGCCTCCCAGCTGTAAAATGGAGACAAGACCCATCTGACCCAATGGGCTTACTGTGAGGCTCCAGTGAGACGGTGGACAGGAACAGCACCTTGTATAGTGTAGATCCTTCTTTCAATGATGACTCGAGACATAATCAAAACCAGGGTCAGCTTTATTTCTGCTGCATGCTGGGGAGGCAGGAATTACCATGATCTGGGGGTGGTCTGGGAAGACTTCCTGGACAAGGCACAAATGGGACACGCAGACCCAAGGAAGAGGGGCGGCACTGCTGGCAGGAGGAACAGAGTGAGCGAAGGCAGGAGGAGAGAGAGCTGACCTGCAGGCCTGGGGGAGGGGGTGCTGCCCACCAAGCAAGGGTCTAGGAGGGAGTCTGGACCGTGGCCTGGGGTAGGGTGGGGGGATGTCTGGAAAGAAGGAGCGCCCTCTGGAGATCTGCCCTGCCCTTGTTGATGTGAGCAGGTGGGGCCTGCCCTGGGGGCCCTGGGTGGGGTGACCCCAGACATCACCTGCCTTCACCCTTCATTCTGAGAAGCTGTGCCAGATGCCCCACCCTGCCACCTGCTGTGGGTGGCTGGCTCCTGCCCTCCTCCCCTGGTTGCTCTGGTCATTTGATTCATGGCTGTGGCTGCAGCATCCGGCTTGGCTGAAGGGACCCTGTCCAGACAAGTGGACTAGAGATGCCACGTGAATGCTGCAAACCCCTTCCCACTCCAATCCCATCTGGGGGCTCCTTGCAAGCTCCGAGACTTTGGGGAAGGGGTCACAAGAATTCAGAGCCAGACAGCCTGGGTTCAAATCCCAGCTCGGTCACTTACCTGTTGCATGACCTTAGGCCTGCTACCTCACCTCTCTGTGCCTCAGTTTCCTCTTCTAGACAGGGATATTGACAGCTCTGAGCACAGGGCTGCTGTGAGCATGAGGTGACTGATCAGACAGGGTCCTAGCTGGTGTCCAGTACCTGGTGGGATTATCCTTCAACATTATTTGGGGCCCTTGACAGTCTGAGCTGAATCCACTGACCCATTTCATAGATGTGGAAACTAAGACACAGAGAAGCAAGAGGCTCATTCATAGCCAGGGCTGGCTGCATAATTTTTAGGCCTGGTACAAATGAAAAATTGGGGCTCGTTGTTCACCAGTGATTAGGAATTGCAAAGTGGCAGTGGCAAAGCATTAAACTAAGCGTGGCCCTTGTGTGACTGCACGGGGTGCGTGTCTTTGAGCCAGCCCTGCCCATGGCACCCAGCAGGGAGGGATAAGGCTGAGATTTGAACCCGGGCAGCCTGGTACCCTAGCTGTCCCCATGCTAGGCTTCCTGAGTCCTCTTTTAAAAGTCCCCTACCAAGCAGTAGCCCCAAAATAAATAAAATAAAATAAAAATTGTTTTGAAAATAAAAAATAAATAAACACGTCTCTGTGGGGCTGGCTGGTTAGCTCAGTGGGTTAAAGGGTGATGTTGTAACACCAAGGTCAAGGGTCAAGAGTTCAGATCCCCTTACCAGCCAGCCATCAAAACAAAAACCAAAATGCCCTTTTGCTCCAGGGTCTCCTTTCCACCAAGGCTCAAGGTGCCCCATACTTGCGGCTCCTGCAGCAACTGCAGGTCCCTGAGGCGGCCAGGGAAGAGGAAGCCCTGCTGAGCCCTGGCCTAGGCCAGGAAGGGGATGGGGAGGCAGGTGTTCAGCTAGTGGGGTGTAAGTGAGTGTGCGAGCATGTGCATGTGTGTTCGTGCAAAATCTTGCACAGGCCAGAGCCATGTGTTCTCTAGCATCGGGCCTTTGCCCAGGCTGTTCCCTATGCTGCGAAGGCCTTTCTCCTCGCCATGTGAAACCTGCCTTCTGGGTCTGCCCAGGTAGGGAGTGCCACTGCTATGCTGACGGCCACAGCTCGTGCTGGAATGGCTGCCCTTTCCCAGCACTGTGGTCATTTCCTGAGCTCCCCCTGTGTGCCTTAGCTGGGCCCTTTAGTCATTTTCTCATGTAATCCTCACCACAGCCCTGTGCTCTAGAAACCACCTCACAGATGAGGAAACCAAAGCTCAGGGAGGGGCTGGGGCTCACCTAGGATCCACAGGCAGCAGAATGGCCTGGAAGGGGCCTAAATTTCCAATAAGACACACCTGTATGGGAAGCCAGTCCTGTGACTCCAGGGGCCCATATGACCTGGCTAGCCATATGACTCCTGGCAACTGTATGACCCTAGGCAAGTGAGTGACTCCAGAGAGCCGTCTTATCCCCAAGTGGCCATATGACCTTGGGAGGCTGTCTGATCCTGGGCAGCCTCTGACACCAGGTGACTGTGTGACCCTGAGAAACCAGCTGCTCTCAAGCCAATTCCAGCCAATTTGAGCACCTGTACGTCCTGACCTGGATTTGTCCCCTGGCCCAGGGCTGCTCTGAAGGTCCCTCACTGCCCAGGACACTTGGGCTGGCACATGCCCTTCAGGGTCTCAGGTCCCATCATGGGCAGTTGGCGGGCTTGGCTTCACTTGAGATCTGGGAGCTGCAGAGTGTGGACCCACTCATCTGCATCCTGGGGAGTCTCCCATCCTTTGTGTTTTGCCTTGGGGCTCAGAGGGATTAGGAGTTTTTTGCAAGGTCACCCAGCGAGGCAGAGCTGAAACTCTTCATACACACACACGCGCACACACACATGCACACCCACCACTCTCTGCTTTCTGGGCCACACCTAAGCACTGGCTCCCTCACTCGCAGGGAAGAGACCAGAGCAGGGAGGGCAGCTGTCTGTCTGGGCATCACAGAGCCAGCTGGAACATCAGCACCCTGAGTGTGTGGAACGGGGCTGGGCTCAGAGCAGCTGCTCAGAAATACCTGGTGGTAAATGAGCATGCTAATTGACATATTGAGGTTTTGCAATGAGTTTGTTTGAAAAAGTGTTGCTTGAAAAAAAAAAATGGATTTGTAAATGAGCAGAGGAGGCAACCACTAAGGGACTATACAGTTGGGACACTGTGTCAGCTTGAGAGTGTTCTTTCTTTCCCGCTTCTTTGGGGCCCACCTGTCCCATCCCCACTGTGCAGGCTGCGGTCTCTGGAGAGAACTTTCAATCTCAGTTCTCTAAAGGGATCTGGCAAGGTAGGGAAAGGGCCTGGCGCCCAGTAGGCACTCAATTAATGAGTGAGTCATTATTATTAATCGCAGGGAAATCTGAGCCACCCCACTTGACCCAGGGCTTCCACCCACATCACCTCCCTCCCTTTCCAGGAACCAGAAATTGAAGGTTACTGCTTATCGGACACTTCGATGGCAGGAGAGGGACAGGGACACTCCCAGAGGAGAAAATGGCAGGTGCAAAGGTCTGGAGATGGCCTTGAAAGGGTGGTACCATGGGGATGGTCAGAGTGTCATGCCTGGTGTGACAGAGTAGGGGACTGGGGGAAGGGGAGACCTGCTGGACTTGCTGGGAATGTGGAACACCTAGCTCGAGCAGGTTCCTCAGGTGCCTGCACCATCTCAGCAGCCCTCCAGCCTTTATCTCCATATCACCTTCCTGCAAGCAGAGACTCTACTCACTCAGGCAAGATAGGTTGACACTCTGAGCCTCAGTTTCTTTGTCTGTGAAATGGGATAATACTCCTGACACACAGGGCTGATGGAGGGCCAGGTGAGGCTGAGGGCAGGGGGCTGGTGAACGTACACAGGCATTCACTCCCGCTCCTCTCCCGCACGCTTGTGTGCTGTGTGGAACGCCTTCTACCTCTCCACCGCGGCCCAGCAGTTAGCCCCGAGATCCAGAAGCAAGAGGCTCACCTTTCCAACACAGAGACAGGAGCTGGAGCTGTTCACGCCAGACCAGCAGTGAGCATCTGGCTCAGGGTAAGTCGCAGCACGTTTGTGGAGTGTGGAGAGCAGAGACCCCACTCTGATAGGGCTCTTGTTTCTTCATTCATAAGGGAGAGAGACGGACAGGAAAGGGACGGTGCCCAGCAGTGGTAAGATGATGCTTTCACAGACATCATTCATTCCTTCATCATCCTGCTCGCTCAACACCTAACCACACGTGAGCCAAGTGTGAGTCCTGGCTCTACCACCTACCAGGTGTGCAGCTGCAGGTAGCAACCTCTTGTGTCCCAGCCTCTTCTATCTCACAGGAAGGGAAGGTGTGTACACTCAGTGGCCAGGGACCCGAGGGGCATGGCCCTGCTCCAGGGCATCCACAGGTGAGGTGGGGAGAAGATGGGGTTTCAAGCACTAGCAGTGACGGTGGTGTCCTCATGCCCAGCTCCTCCCATGCATCAGGGAGATCAACATGCTTACAAACGAGGACACAGGACTTGTTACATAATTTGTGGGGCCCTTGTTAAAAATCGTTAAGCATTTAGGCTGGCCAGTTAGCTTAATTGGTTAGAACGCAGAGTTGTACCACCAAGGTCAGGGTTCAGATCCCTGTGCTGGCCAGCCGCCAAAGAAAAAAAACGACGGTGACAGCAGAGGATAAAACCAAGCATGGAGCTCTTCTGAGCACAGCTTGCACACCTGTGACAGATAAGGGCCCAAGCATGCTCGGCCTTTGAGCCAGGCCAGAGTCTACGTCTTTCTGATCCCTGGGCAAGAGGGTTTCCCCCTTGCCAAGCTCTCTACTCACAGGACTGGGGGCCCAGCTACTCAAAAAGTGGGTGGAGCTGGGAGAAGCTGTGTGGGGCTCTGAGGACCCCATTCCCTGGCTGCCAGGGGCAGGTGAACAGTGGGGCCACAGCTCACAGACATATCTTACTCTCCTTGGTGGCAGCAGCTGGGATAGGGTCCCGGTTGGCTAGGCTGGGATGGAGTGCTGGCAGCATGTCCCTGCCCCTGGCCCTCTTGCGCGTGCATGCACCCACACACAGGTGCACACGCACACACACAGTGTTGGGCGCTTGCAGAGCAGGAACATGCTTTTCCTTAACCTTGGTCTGTCTAATCTCTGTGTCGAACTCCAGATTACAGAAGTAATTAATCAGACGTTTCCACATCTCAGACTTAGAAACTATGTTCTAAATTTCATCCACACGAAACTTTATGCATACAGCTTCACACACGCAATCACTTATTCTTTCAGAAACGCTCATGGAGCACCTACTCCATAAACCTGAGTCAGACCCCACGCCGGGCTCCATGGCTCCGCGGCTAGTGAGCCATTTCCCCATCCACCTGCGCTTCCCGCCCCACTATGAGATCCTTAAGGAGAGAGACTGAACCGTGTTTCCAGCTCCAGTACCAGAATGGGACACAATAGGAACGATTTCAGCAGTTGGTTGCGAAATGACTGAAAATGAAGAAGGTTCCATAAATACTAGCAATTAGCAAATAATTAAACAAAGTTATCAAGTCCTTACTCTGTGCTTGTATTAGCCTGTTTCCTGTAGCTTCTAACAATACCTGAAACCGGGTAATTTATAAGAAAATAAAATTTGTTTCTTACAATTTTGGAGGCTTGATGGGCCGAGCCCGTGGTGCACTCGGGAGAGTGCGGTGCTGGGAGCACAGCAGCGCTCCCGCCGCAGGTTCAGATCCTATATAGGGAAGACCGGTGCGCTCACAGCGCTCACTGGCTGGGCGCGGTGCGGCCGGTCTCAAAAATGACAAAAAAAAAATAATAAATAAATAAATAAATAAATAAATAAAAATAAAATAGTATAATTGGGCCAGCCTGTGGCTCACTCGGGAGAGTGCGGT
>NW_007744905.1:0-15705 GCF_000696425.1 Galeopterus variegatus
AACCCTCGGGCGGGAGCGCCGCTGAGCTTCCCAAGCGGTGCACTATCCAGTGCGCCACCGGGCCAGCCCTATCCTATGTTTTCTTTAAGAAGTTTTATTAAATATAAAGAATTATAGATTATAAAGAATTAAATATACACCCTGAAACAATAAAACTTGTCTTTTTGATAATAATCATTCTAGCTGGGTGAGATGATATTTCATTGTGGTTTTGATTTGCATTTCCCTGGTGGTTAGTGATGGTGAGCATTTTTTCATATACCTGTCGGTCATTTGTGTTTCTTCTCTTGAGAAATGTCTATTCATATCTTTTGACCATTTTTTAACCATATTATTTATTTTTTTTGCTATTGAGTTGAGTTTATTATATATTCTGATATAAACCCCCTATCAGATGCATCATTTGCAAGTATTATCTCCCATTCTCTAGGTCATTCATTCACTCTCTTAATTGTTTGCTTTGTTGTGCAGAAGCCTTTTAGTTTGATGTGATCTCATTTGTCTGTTTTTGCGTTTGTTCCCTTTGCTTTTGAGGTGTTATTAAAAAAAATCTTAACTGAGACCAGTGTCATGAAGGATTTCCATTATGTCTTCTCCTAATACTTTTATAGTTTCAGGTCTTACATGTAAGCCTTTAACCCATTTTGAGTTTATTTTTATAAGTGTTAAGAGGGAGGGGACTAGTTTCATTCTTCTGGGTGCAGATATCCAGTTTTTCTGGCACCATTTATTGAAGAGACTGTCCTTTCTCCATGTGTGTTCTTGGTGCCTTTGTCAAATATCAGTTGGCTGTAAGTCGAGGATTTATTTCTCGGTTCTCTGTTGTGTTCTATAGGTTTATGCGTCTGTTTTTAATGTTAGTACCATGCTGTTTTGGTTACTGTTGCTTTTGTAATATATTTTGAAGCCAGGTAGTGTGATGCCTTCAGTTAGTGAAGCATTATTTTCACAGCTATACTATGTGCATATATAATACCCATTTGTCCTTCTGCAGTACTTGGTGTACAAATCTGGGATCCTGGATGATCATGATAATGATTGCGAACATTTTTTTTTTTTTTTGAGTAACAACTATGTGCCAGGCACTGTGTCAACTGTTTCATTATCCCTGTTTTCAAATTTAAAAATATGCATATGGTATTTCAGTAATTCATTTAAAGTTATAGTCTTAGTTAATGGTGGAACTGAGAGTTAAGCCATCTGGTTCCAGAACTAAGCTCTTACCCACGATGGGGTGCTGCATCTTTAATACTATTATTCAGCATAACTGAACATTGTTGGAAAATATCACATAAAGCCATGTGGACTAGTGCATGTATAAATTTATTTTCCATCCTCAGTTGGTTTGCTTACTAATCAATTTATTTTATTTTTTCCTTCTATTTTCAAATAAACTATTTAGTGCCTTCAGCACTTTCCTAAAGTTTATCCTGGGATTCTTACTTCAAATGTATGACCTTGTAACTTTTGTTATAGGAGAACAAAAAAAAAAAAAAAAAGAAAGAGAGAGAGAGAAGAGAAAAAATGATAGTTATTGGTTTTTCTATTAATTCTTTCTGAGCGTCTTCTTCACCTTCTTCTGCATCCTTGTGTGATGTCAGTCTTGCCATCATTACAGTTTCTCCTCATATAGTTACCATGAAGTTACCAGGAAGTTAATGAAGCTCAAGGTTTGGAGTGTCTCTTTTACATGCCCTCTTCAGTGCACTAGAAGAGTTCTTAGCCATGTGTTTTCATAGTTTTATATTTTTGCAAAATTTTCAATGTAAGATGCTTTTTACTTTATTTTTCCACATTGCTACAAAAAGGTAATAACAAAAACAACAAACACACCCACGGGGGGGAAAGGTGCTGATCTAAGTAACCTTGGAAATGGCTGTAGTGTATAAGAGTATAGTCAAAAGGGACTGCACATAAGTATTGTGTTCTGTTGATAAGGTTGTGTCCTGTGGAGATAAGGATTAAAGTTGTGAAACCACTATATATGTACACTGGAACTGAACAATCAGGTAAATCTGTGGTGGATGTTAGGAGCCACATTTCTCATTGCTGGAATGGGAGATTGCAGACATGCAAGGGGAGAAAGCTAGAATAATCCCTGTGGTAATGGATTCTAGTTGAAGACATCAGTGTGAAGTCACGTTTATTTAGCTATACATGTGTATGTGTGTCTGTGCATGTCTGTGTGTGTGTGTGTATGTGTGTGTGTGTGTATGCATGTGTATACAGTTGAGTATGCCTTATCCAAAGTGCTTGGGACTAGAAGTGTTTCAAATTTTGGATATTTGGGGATTCTGGAATATACTTAGATTTTATATATTATATAAATTTTATAAAGATTTTATATATTATATATTTGATTTTATATATTTAGTATTTTATTAAACATAATATATTTAGGTCATCACCTAAGACAGGAACAAAATGAATAAGGTGATTAAATTACAAAAACTTGTCTGGACACAGTTTGGAAGTTTCCTATAAAGTTAGAAATATACTTACTGTAAGACACAGAAATCACACTCTAATAACAGCAATCACAATCTGTCCCCAAGACCTCTTGTAGAAGGAGTAACTAACAGCACTGACATTCTTGTACATAGAGATGTACATTTTTCTATGCTTGTACTTAGCTTTTAGTACTTAGGTATTAATAAACTAATGTGCAAAATAATGTATACCAGACCATACGGGTGTATAAGTTAATGTATACCAAATGAAACTTACATCTAAGAAATTTGGATAACTTTTTTATGTTATTATCTTTGCTCTTACTAAGAAAATATACCAATATTTTTCTTGATGTGAGACAGAGCAATGATGCAACAATGTTGATTTCCAGATGTGATGAACATTTTCCCTCTAGTGGGAACAATTGGTATATTTTCTCTCTCCCTTTCATTGCCCTGTGCATATTATGAAATATTTATGTGATCTTCTTAGGCTAATAATTTTATTCTTTTGCAAAATAACTGGTTTCCAAATCAATCAGACATGTATTTTCCTTCTCCCATCATATTTCTGCATTTTGATCCAAACTGGAACCCTCTTAGACACCTCCAAATCCAATTTTTCATTTGGATACTAATAAAATTAAAATTTTAATTTTTTAAAATTAATTTTTTTGAAATTAAAAAGTATTTGTTGGACTTATTTTTCCCTAACTTGTCAAAACTAAGCATTGTAATAAACCACTTTTTCAGCAAACTTACCTATCTGTAACAAAACCTGTAACTGTGATGTGGTAAGTCCACTGCATGGCTATTACACATTCCTCATACCAGGTACAGATTGTGAAATTGAGTGAAAAATAACTCTCGACAACTCTGTTTTTGTAACATATTCTTTAGAAAGAATTATACTCATGTGACTTCAGAGTCTCCTGCACATTAAAAGTAAGGTAATTGCAATTTGTAAAATAAAAAAACGCAAACAAAAGTTAACCACCTTGCATCATTTAGTGAAGTAAGCCATCATGTGAAAGCTATAGAGTCCAAGTGTGGCATCGTAATTCAGGACAATATAATTATTGATGCTCAGAGATGGACCCTGAGTAATTAAATAATATATTCTCCTTTTGGATAATGAGACTCTTAAAATTTTAAAAGTGTTCTTTCATATTTAAAAAAATTAAGAAAAATTCTAAGTGATGGTTTCTTCAGGATTTACTGATAGGTTTAGTTTTGTTAGTTTATACTAATTTGTTAGTTTATACTTTTAGAAATCTGTTGTCATTATAAATTACTCTAAGCACAAGTTTAGCATCATGCAATGTTAGCAATATAGTAACATACCTAACACTTTATTGGATACTTTTCCTTTGGCAACTTTTGAATATTCTACATGTATTAGCTTTTTAAAATTTTAAGAATAACCATTTGTAAATGGTACTATTATTGATGAGGAAACTGAGGCACAGAAAACAAATACTTATAAATGATAAGACCAACATTACAAATCATATTTACAATATTTTTGTAAGAAATTTCCTTATTTAAAATATTTGTTTTTCCCGTCTGTTATATGGAAGTCTTGATGCTCCCTATTCTCAAAAATATGTAAAATTATTTTATTACTAGAATATTTTTAATAGTTTAGACATACATATGTACCTAAAATTCCCTAATTCTCTTATTAGAATTGTGATGTAAATCCTAAAAACAAGAAATAGAGAACTTTTTAATGAATTCTTTTTAATTTCTCTCTTTTTTAGTACACTACCAGATAACATGTTGAGAACAAATAATTAATGTTTATTGATTAATCTGAAGACTTTTTCTCTACTAAAACTGAGTATGTGCATAGGATATCAATGGAGCTTTTAAAAGAAAAAATCCTTCCTTTAGTGTTAAGGTTTAGAGAGTGCTGTACAGTAAGCAATTCATAGAAAACACTCATGCATTGTATTATAGGTGTATTTTTTAAGTATATTAAGAATAATTAGCAATCAAGAATTCCTTCAAAAATGAATTAGTGGCATGTGCCAAAACAATGAACAATTTTGGTGATTGCTTCTTTTCAGCAAATTCCATAAACAGAAATAGACTGTAGAAAGACCATAAAAATGGTATAATATTACTCCTTCAAAATAAGAAATGGTAGTCCAGATAGATATTGTAATTTACCTGAGATTATAGTGCTAGCTCATGGAACATGAAAATGTTTGATCTGTCATTTCTATAGGCTCACAAATTATTTTTAATGTAATATATGTGATTTTCACATTTAATAAATCTTTAAATTGCACCATAGAAGAGGTGTGATGTGGTGTTTATTTTGGGAAGGTAGATTGTGATGGGAGAGAAATACTTTGCTGATCTCACCATTTATTTTGTTAAATTTTAAATAGGCTGAGAATGTTTTTCTATTTTCATCTTTTAAATAAATGACACTGAAAATGTTGTATTATTCCAAGTTCTCAGAGGTAATTCTGTATTTCCACTCCCTTGCTGAGATTGTCATTAGGAATATTCAGTTAGAAAACGCAAGATATGTGCATGTAATATCTGATCCCAGAGGAAAAATATATATAAATCTGAGACCAGAGGAAAATTTAAAAAATTAAAACAACCAAAATACTCCATGTAATAATTATCCTCAGAAAGATTTGAGAAGATACTGTGACTTCCAGTTTCAGGGTTGCTAAAATACAGACAGAATGTATACTGGTAAATAGGTAGGTTACAAAACTAACAGTTGGGAGAAGAAAGGGACATGTGTATCTAGGGACATGTGAAAGGTTGTGATACCAGTCAATTGAACATTAATATGTAAACAGGATAAGAATATCAAGAAGCAATGGAGAGATTAAATATAAAACAGAAATCAGAGATGGGTAAGGGTTGGAAGGTAGAAAAAGCAGCATTTCTTGAACAGTTTACCACTCAGTATGTCAAGTATGTGGTCGTCTTTAAACTGAAACCCTAAAGTAGAAAGAGATCACCTAAGTATTAGTTCAGTGTTTTCTGATTTTTTATTTTGAGTTGGCTCAAAATGCCTAAAGTGAATAGAAACATTCTCAGTTTGTAAATTGTGTTCTATAATTTCATGGCATAATTTTTGGAAATCTTTCCATTAGGTGTTGATCATTACCCACCAAATCATTTAAAAATAGGTTACTTTTAAGGGTAATCATTTTTATAATTCAAATTTTTTTGTTTTAGTTGAGTTTTGGTGTAGAAGGGGAACCCCATGGAGCTTTATTCTGACCTAGAACCTCAGCTTTAATTTTGTCAAATCTATTTTAGTCATGAGAGATGGTAATAAATAGTGATACTGTGGTGGTGTCAGAAACTTCACTGGATGATTTCTTTTCAAGTACTCCTGTGAACTAGTTACCCTTCACTGCCCAAATCGAGGAATGAGGAAATGAGCTCCCAAGAGGCATAAGGTATTGATGATATTAATGCCTATTCTGTCTAACTTGCTCAGACTACTCTGTGGCTATTGAGTTAGACTTTCCAAACTAGCACTTTTCACTTTATTATAATCATTTTAAAACAGTATTTTCATCTCTAATGTTTATTTTTTAAGTTTTAAGTTGAAATGTGATGAGGATCATTGGATGTAATGTAGTGATACTTTTCTTTTTCATCATTATATTTGTAGTACCTGGCATATAAAAAGGGCTCATTAAATGTTTTTTAACTGCATGAATAAAATGAATAAATTGATTCATTTGAGTTGACCTTGTGTATGTAGATTACTTAATCTTTACAACAAAATGTGCTGTAATTAGTAATAAGCCTACATTTCGCACAGACAGAGGGAGATTAGATGACTTTGCCCAAGGTCACCCAACTAGCAAACTGGGACTCAAATCCAATCTATGTCTGAGACTCTTTTTCTCAAACCACACGTGCTAGTTTAGAGATGTTTTCACCTTGATTATAACTGAGCACAGAAGAAAGATGCTAATTTTTAAGGATCCCATAGTGATCTCCCCAGGTTTTGATTTCATGATTGTTATAGGCAATTATCAACCCAGAACCTAGTTTTCTGGGCATATCACTTTTATTGATTAGTGATTTTTTTTTGTTTTTTTTTTAACTGTGCTTTTCTTAAAGACACCTTATATTAAATCTCCTTTATATGTTAAAAGCTCAACAACTAATTGTGTTGGTTAGATATGAAAAGTTGAATCTTCAGTTTCTGTGAAATGAATGTGATATTCGTAGCTTTTAAGAAAACTGTTAAAATTCCATTTCACACCTTCAAGAATCTACTAATACTGAGACAATAATGGGTGGAGGTGGGGAGAAGGAGACTGTTTGTTGGATCTTTATGTTCTCTCCTTATCCATGTTGCCCTCTTTCTTTCCAATGTAAACCATATTTTGCTTTGGTATGTGAGTCTCCATCACACAGCTCTGTGCTTCAGAGGAAGCTGCCCCTCTTGCTAGCTTCAAGGGTGGATCTCAGTCAATCATCACATGACATTTTCCTAGCTACTGTGGGCAATCTAATATGACCCAGTGATACTGAAAGGAAAGACTATGGTCATGGTTTAAAGAGGGGTTTCTTTCTTTCCTGGTAAGATGTGGCCAGAAGCTCTGATCATCAGTGCTACTCTTTGATCGAATGGCAGAGGAGGAAGAATCAAGTTCTCTGTAAACTAGTTCTGCTCTGTTGGTGGTCTCTAGTTCCCTGGTGTCTTGCTTTAATTCTAGGCTTCTTAGTTTGTCAAATAATCAATTTCCTTATTAAAGTCCATTTAAGTTTGTTTTCTGTTGCTAGCAGTTAAAACCAATCTAACTGACTCTTGTGAAGAAGACATTTTGAGAGAGTTTCATAATAGGGAAAAAGGAGCAAATGAAGGCAGGAATCTGTTTACCTGGGTGTCTGTAGGAGTGTGTTTAAATAAAGTATTAAGCACAGTATAGCTACTGGGTTTCAGGTATATGTGTTTCAGATGTATCTTTTGTTTTAGCAGGAAAGTTACTGGTATCTTTTCCTGTTTTGGACTTATACTGTTATTTCATAATAGGTCAATGGCCTGGTAAGAAAAATATATAATAATTTTCATTCTACACACATTGGAATTGGGTAGGATGAATATCATTCTCAATTACATGAGGACAGGACAATTAAACTTATTTTCTGACATCATTCATTCAGTAACTATTTATTAAGCAACTGTTATTTACCAAGCACTATTTTGAGCACTGAAAATAGAAGTCTTAGCAAGATAGATAGCTTTTTACTTCATGGAGCTTATAGTTTGGATACATACAAATTCCCACGTATTACAATATTATGGTGTCTGTACTGTTTATGTCAGTTTGAAATTTTGTGTAAGTAATTAGCAAAATGTTCCCTTCATCCTAATATTAATCATGTGTTCCATTAACTTCTTTTTCAAAACTAAAATTGATAGTGTAACCTGGATTTAATACCAGCCTCATAGAATATAGCAAATAATCACAGTAGAAAGGCAAACTATTTCAAAACATATTAATCTAGGAAACCCTGTATCAATTTATTTCTATGAAATATGATAAATTAATGTTTATAAGAAATATTTTAAGCATTCCATAAGAATTCATCAGGAAGCAATCAAGACAGATTGGTGTCTTGAGCAGTATTTCATAACTAGTTAGACCATTTATAACACCTTATCAGAAATAAACTGAGAGTAAATGTTTCCAGAGAAAGCAAAAACAAAAGGAAAAATGAAATACATTAAAGATGTTCTTTGGAAATTGAAAATGTAGTGCAAATAATATTTTATAAATTTTGTCAATTAGTTTTCAGCTGCACCTAGATATGCCTAATTTATTAAGCTTGACAGAGTACTGTTGGTGATTTTATTTTCCTCGCTGTTGAATAATCATGGCATGTTTTATATTACTGCGGATATTTACATTTATGCTTACATTTGGACCTGTTTGCGAGTTTATAAACAAAAACAGAAGATATTCCTAACATTACATTAGCAGAAAATCTTCATATTTATGATCTTCCCTAAGTTAGCTTAAAGCAAGCTTGAAGATAAAGCAATCCATGTGTTTAAAAGCTCAAATGTATACTTAACCAATGTTCAAACTTAGTACTTAACCAAATCAATATAACACGTTCATATACTATTATAATAAAATATTTTAAAAATACCTAGAATAGCATTTTACATTTGCTTTGACACAACTCCTAGTTAATTACGATCATTACACATTAATGTGAGCTGTTATCATATGGTGACTGAGGTTGTAGGTTATTCAGGAAAATCAAAATAATCAAACCATTAAGACTTTAACATGTCTGATTGTTCAATTCCTGATAGTAGCAGTATCATCTGATTTAGTCAAGCTGAAATAACATAGTTTGGGTTTTTAATTGACCCTTGAATCCTGAATTGAAAAATTTTCCCTTAATTATCCAAAAGTTTTAGAGGATAGTGGATTGGGCAGGATAATATTTAAACTTTAATTAAAAAATATGATTATTGGGGCCGGCCCGGTGGCGCACTGGATCAGTGCGCCGCTTGGGAAGCGCGGCGGCGCTCCCGCCCGAGGGTTCGGATCCCACATACAGACCGGTTCCCGCTCACTGGCTGAGCAAGGCGCGGGAGCAACACCGAGGGTTGCAATCCCGTTGCCGGTCCCCGGTCCGGTACGGGGGCAACACTGAGGGTTGCGATCCGTTGCCGGACACGGAAAAAGACAAAAGACAAAAAAAAAATATATGATTATTATCAGGAATTTGCTTCTAAGTGCTAAAAGCTATTTAATCACTCTCTACATATTAAATCCTCTTAGTTTACTCTAAAGGGGCAAAGCCATGATTTGATCACTGATAATCTGTTTCTAAATTCAGTGATAGCCACCACTATGTTATATTGATATAGTCTGTTCAAAATAATGTTTAAAAAGAAGAAAGATTATTGCTCTATTGTGAAGTCCCAGGTGAATCTCAGAGTTTTAATTTTTTAACAATTTACCTACATTTTAATTCCAACAACTTTCTGTCAATTTAGAGAGTCTGTGAGTCACTTAATGGTGAAAGAATACTGAAGATACTTCATTTGAGGGCTTCCTCTGTCATCACGTTTATCATTTAATTTCCTGCTGGATATGATTCAAAATAAACCAAAACTATTTTACCAATTAATATTTTTTGCTTTAATATTTTATAGACTTGAAAAAATAAAAAAAGGAAGTTGAAATAAATTCTCTATATATAGATAGAGCAGGCTAGCCTCTTTCAAGTCTGCATACTTCATATTAAAGGACATAGTACATTCAGACTTTCAGCAAGGAATGAGTTTGTCCACCATCAATAATTTCAGAATCATGGTCTCTAGATATACATAAAGGGAATCTCCAGGTTTCATGAAGACCATTGTGTTTCTAATTCCAATGAATAAAACAATTTTAGTGTTTGAATCCCTATTTAAATGAGCACATCCCGATTGATATAGTAATTATGTTTCTTCCACTTTGTCAGATATATGATTAGAAGATTCTTTCAAGGAAATGTGAATAGTTCACTAAAGTTTAGTTTACTATATTGAGTCTATGGATGGTGAAAATAAGTATGTCCTAATCTTTATACCTTAGGGTTTTGACCAACTTCAGATTTTTATTTCTTTTACTAAGGATGGTCTTTGTTCAATCTGGAAAACATGAAGCAAAATGATGCAGGATGACTGTCACACAAAGTTCAGTGGCAGTAGCTTATGAAAAACTCTCCTGGATTGATCAGATTAGACCAGGATTTTTCAATGCAGCACTATTGATACATTGAGCTAGATAATTCATTTTTGTGGGGGGCTGTTCTGTGTATGGTAGGATGTTTAGCAGCACCCCTGACTTCTACCCACTAGATACTGGTAGCATCTCCTTCAGTTATGAAAAATAAATATCTTCGAACAGTGCCAAATGTTCCCTGGTGCTAAAATTGCCCCCCAATTAAGAGTTACTGGATATCCAATATAAGAGGAAATGTTAATACCAAGACTAGCCCAACTCAAGGATGATGTGTTGCACCAGGAAATGTGTTCTTTTTATACTTATATGTAAGATGTGAAGTGTCTTTGAGCATGAGACTTTCTATTGATATTTGTATAGTGAGTCATCATTTTATTCTATGGCCATATAACTCACATAGCCACAAAGTGGCATATGAAAGACTTCTGCTTAGCTAATTTTTAGTCAGTAACAGTGGAAACTTAAGCCATGATTTTGCTCGTAAGCACTGCAGTCTAAACACTTCATATAAAACTTCAAAGATGTATTGGACCAATTCCTGTTTAAATATTACATAGAGATAAATTCTAAAGTCGACAGGTAAGGAGAAAATTACGTGTGTTAAAATAATTCTTGAAATCCATAGGATGGTGCCAGATTGAAAAATGATATTCAATCTCTCTGTAAGTCCTACATAACCAGTGTTTCCAGCAATGTTAGGAAAGTTTAGCCATTTCTTCATCTGAATTCCAGATAAAATGGTAGTGTTTAGGCAGTTGTATTCCCACACATACTTACACTCTACACACACACACACACACACACACACACACACACACACACACCATGCAGATTTTCAAAATACTAATGCATGAGAGGCACACTCAATTAGAAATGGACCTCACACAGTTAGAAATTTTATATTTTTTTATTATTCACTTAAAAATATTTTCTAATTTTCAGTGTGGTGCTATGGTCAATGGCTTATGTAGAATTGCATGTCTTAACTTCCAAATATGCAGACATTTTCAGTGATTTTATTTATTTAATTTTGCTATTTGTTTTTATCTTAATTGTATTAGAGCAACAGATTGCATTACTGTGTATTGTTTCTATTTGTTAAAATTTGTAAAAATTAGTTTTTGGCTCATGGTCAATTTTGAAAATTTGTAAACTTCAGTGTGTTCATAAATAAACTGTTAGCAGTAACATCAATAAAAATTAGTGGTCTGTGATTCTAATTTGTAACTGGTTTGCTCAAAGAATTGATTTTTTCTTTTCTTTTTTTCCTAATGAGTTAAAAATATGTTTATTTCCATTCCTTTGCCCAACAGTGGGATTGCTGGATTGTGTGGCATTCTATCTGTATTTGTTTGAGGAACCTCCATACTGTTTTCCATAATGGCTGCACTAACTTACAGCCCAACCAACAGTATAGGAGGGTTTCCCTTTCTTCATGTCCTCGCCAACATTTGGTATTTTTTGTCTTTTTGATAGTGGCCAATATAATTGGGGTGAGATGATATCTCAATGTGGTTTTGGCTTGAATTTCTCTGATTCTTAGTGATGTTGAGCATTTTTTCATGTATCTGTTGGCCACTTGTATATCTTCCTTTGAGAAATGCCTATTCAGCTTCACTGCCCATTTTAAAATCAAGTTTGTTTTTTATTTATTGTTAAGGTGTTTGAGTTCCTTGTATATTCTGGATATTGATCCCTTGTCAGATTTATAGTTTGCAAATATTTTCTCCCACTCCGTAGGTTGTCTTTTTGCTTTGTTATCCTTTGCTGTGCAGAAGCTTTTTAGTTTGACATAATCCTATTTGTTTATTTTTCTTTTTGTTGCCTGTGCTTTTGGGATGTTATTCATAAAGTCTTTGCCCAGCCAAATGTCCTGAAGCATTTCGCCTATGTTTTCTTCTAGTAGTTTCATGGCTTCGGGTCTTACACTTAAATCTTAATCTGTGTTGAGTTGATTTTTGTCTGTGATGAGAGGTAGGAGTCTAATTTCATTCTTCTGCATATGACTATCTAGTTTTCCAACCACCATTTATTGAAGATAATCCACTTTCCCCAGTGGATGTTCTTGGCACCTTTGTCAAAAATCAGTGGCTGTAAATACATGGCTTTATTTCTGGGTTCTCTATTCTGTTCCATTTGTCTATGTGTCTGTTTTTATGCCAGTACCATACTGTTTTGATTACTATAGCTTTGAAGTGTATTTTGAAGTCAGATAATAAGATACCTCCATCTTTTGTTGTTTTTGTTCAGGATTGCTTTGGCTATTTGGGGTCTTTGATCTATCAGTTATTGAGAGCAACAAGCTTAACTTCAATACTGATGATGTATTTTTCTATTTTCCCTTATATAGCACCAGTTTTCCCTTATATATCATCAGTTTTTACTTCATGTAAATGTGTTTATGAATTATTTTTTGGTTATTTGTACTTTTGTATTATTTTTCTTTTAAAAACAACTTTTGTATATATTTAAAGTATATAACATGAGGTTATAAGATTAATATAAATAGTAAAATGTTTACTATACTGAAGCAAATTAGCATATCTGGCATCTCACATAGTTACCCATTTTTGTGTGTATGGCAAAAGCAGCTGAAATATACTCATTTAACAAAAATCCTGAGTACAATACGATATTATTAACTAATGTTATACAGTAGATCTGTTCTAACATTGTACATTAGATCTCTAGATTTGTTTTTCCTACCTACTTGCTACTTGTATCCTTTGACCCAGATCTCCTCATTTTGTCCCCCCACCCCAACCCTGGTAACATTGTTTTATTCTCTCTCTCTATTTATTCAACTTTTTCTTTTCTGATTCCATGTAAGTGAAATTGTACAATATTTTTCCTTCTATGCCTGGCTTATTTCACTTAGCATAATACCCTCTAGGTTCATTAATGTGGCAAATGCTAAAATATCCTTTTTAAAGGCTGAATAATGTTCCATTGTATCCCCCCCCTCTCTCTCTCACACACACACACACACACACACACACACACACACACACACTCACCATAGTTCCTTTATTCAGTTATCTGTCAATGGACACTTAGGTTATTATGTTGGGTATTGTGAATAATGCTGCAATGAACATGGGAGCACAGACATCTTTATAAGGTGATGATTTCATTTCTTTTAGGTATATACTCAGAAAGGGATTACTGGGTCATATGTTTAATTATGTCTTTCATAAACAGCAAATAATTAAGTGTTTCTTTCTAATCTAACAATCTTTTCTTTAAATTGGAGCTTTAGTTTTCATTCAAAATGATAACTGATATATTTGTTTTAAAATCTATCATATGCTTTCTATCTGTCTTGTTTTGTTAACATATTTTTTCTTGCATTCTTTTATATTGGTTATTTTATCATTCCATTTTTACTCCATTTTAGAGCTATATATTCATATGCTATTCATGCATTCATCTAATATTGCTAATTCCACCCTCCTCCTGATCAACCCATAGAATATGTTACTTCCATTGATTCCCATTTAACCCTCTGGGCTTAATTGCCATTCTTATTGTAAGTTTTAACCGTTTGTGTATGTGTGTGTATGCATACGTGCATGCATACAGATATGTATATATGTGTATATGTGTATGTGTATGTATATTATATATATAATTCACAGTAAAGTCTGTTTATTATTTTTAAAAAGGAATAGTCATTTAGATTTTGCCATGTAGCTACTATTTCATTACACTTCTTGGTCCCTTCATCTTTGCACTTTCATGTGAGATCATTTTTCTTTTGCTGAAGAAGAAATATTTTAATATTTCAATTTCTTGAGTTTGTTGGTGGCAAATCTTTTGGTTTGACTGTATTTGTCTTTATTTCACCTTTATTTTTGAAAGATACATTTATTTGGTATATATTTCTAGGTTGCTGGTTATTTTCTTTCAATGTGTTAGAAAACATTATTCAACTGTATTCTGACTTTCATTGCTGTTATTGCGATGTTTTCTATCAGTACATCTCATGTTCCTCTTCAGAAAATTGCTTTTCTCTACCTACATATGTTTTGTCTTTTTCTATTTCTAACATTTTATTTTGATAATTTTCAAGCATACGGAAAAATTGAAAAATCAGAGCAACAAGTAAGTATATACCTTTCACCTAGATTTAATAATTGTTAATAGTTAACATATTGCCACATGAATGTGTGGATTGATGTCTTTCATCAGTTTTGAACCTTTAAGCTATTATTTCTTCATTTTTTGCTTTTATTTTATTTTCTCTGTTCTCTCCTTCTGGTAATTTAATTAAATTTGTGTTAGACTATTTTTCTCTGTTTTCTATATCTCTTATACCCATATATATATATTTTTTTTCTTTTTTGGTCTTCATGCTTTCATCTAAGACGTCTCCAAGGTCATTAATTCTCAATTTAGTTATGTTTTATCTGCAGTTAAATATGTCCATTTAGTTTTAATTTCATTTATTGAAAATTTATATTCTGGATATTCAGTTTGTTTTTTTTTTTTTTTTTACAAATCTACAACATACCTCTTTAAATGTTACCAATTCCTGGCTGTTTTTTTAGTTTCAAATTTTATCTCACATATTGGATGTCAGTCTTTTTTTCATAATTTTCACTTCTGTGTTTCCTGTGGGTGTGTGCCTATTTTCTGTTGTTTGTGTTGGTTCTCTTCATAATCTCATTATCTTTATCTGTGTACCTAATTTTCTTTGTGTGCTGGACATTGTTATTAAGAAAATTACTTCAAGAAATAATTATTTGTCTAGGATGATGGTGTCTGATTCCAAAGAGGACATTCTTTTGCTCTGTTATTTGCTTGGAACACAAGAGATTCAAAAATCACTTTTAATCATATTTTAGGGCTTAAGATAGTTCTGCACTGCTCAGGTGACTAGCATCCTTGCTGCCATCCATTAAGGTTTGCCTTTTTTTAGTATGCTCTTAACTCTTTTCACCAGTTAGCTGCCCTTGACTATACAGTTTGTCCCTGTAGCTTGAGGGACAATTGACATGCTTTATGATCCCTTTGCTATTTCTTTTGTACTGGCAGATGCCCCCATGGCAAAAGCAAACCCAAATGCTAGACTTGCCTGTCCAGATTTCACTCTTCTCTTGAGTCTTGGCCCAGCAATTCCTCTGTCTCCTTAGTCCTTTGTTACTTTTACAAAGATTTTAAATCCTTTTGGAGGATTGGCCCAAAGTACCCAGTCTGCCACTTTTGAAAGCAGAATCTTTCCCGATGCCGATCAATAATTGATTGTAAAACTTCACTTACTTAAACTTTCAGGATTCTACATTTTGATGCTTTATGTGCTATGTTTTTCCCTTAGCTCTTTCTTTTTTTTTTTCCTTTTTTTGTCTTTTTTCGTGACTGGCAACAGATCGCAACCCTCAGTGTCGCGCCCATACCGGACCGGGACCAGCAACGGGATCGCAACCGTCGGTGTTGCGCCCGCACCTCACTCAGCCAGTGAGCCGCCGGTCTCTATGTGGGATCCGAACCCTCGGCGGGAG
>NW_007744906.1:0-15705 GCF_000696425.1 Galeopterus variegatus
AAACACCTTGCAGAGCCACCTGTAAAGTCAGTTCACACTTGTTCTAACTCAGACACTGGTTATAAGGAACGCCCCCTGAGGCCCTAGGTGTGGGGGGTGGGGGAGGAAGCCACCTTCTCCTGGTGCCTCCTGGGCCTGTTCCTGTGCAGAACACCTGATGATGGTAAGAGAACGCCCACTCCATCTTGGGAAACTTGGGTCATTAGGGTCCCACAATGAGACTCTGTTAGCAGAGACATAGCTAGTCTCCACTAGGAAGAACAGTGCCTCAGATCCCAGGGCCCCAGGAGGACTTCTGCTGGGACTTGCTGCAGACTCTTCACAGCATCCAAGTCTGCTGTGGGCACTTTGGGCTCTGTGGGATTGGTGCGTGACAGAGCCCTTCCTAGTGCAGGTGGACCAGAGAGCCTGCATTTGTCATGGACCCCACACACACTTGTCATGGCCACCTTTGGGGTCACCCAGCAAATGTGTTGGAGCAGCACACCCGAGAGGGAAATATGTTGCGTCAGATATCCAAGGCCTACAGGCAAGTGGGGGGCCTTGTGTGGGGACCAAGGTCCAGCAGCATGTCTTTTGCTTGCAAGGGGATATCCGCAAACATTCCAAACACCTGGGCACCCTGGCTGCTTGCCTGGAGCCTTCACTGATGTTGAAGGTCCCTCTGTTTTCATAGATTTTATGTCCCACACTGTGATACACATATGTCCAAACATGTAGGGTATCTTGACCTATCAGTATGATGCACTGGACCAGCATGAGGTCCTTTGGGATAGAAAGGTCAAGGTGTCTGCTCACTAAATTATGGCACAGAATCAGTGAACTGAGGCTAACGGGGAAAGCAACCTGCTTCCACTAAATACTGGGGCAGGAAACACACACACACAGGCGGAATTTTTACCAAATCAATGGCTTTGTACTAGTGTCGAATATCATAACAGGTTTGCTCCAGTAAAGGGGTCATAGGTGAGACAGCACAGGTGACAAGAGTATCCACATGACTGAACCCAGAACAGTCCACTGGCTTTCTTCAAGGCCCTGTGTCTTCTGCACAAGCCGAATTGGCAAGTTAAATAGGGAGGCAACGGGGTTCTCCCGCCTAGGTTGGTGGTGATTTCTTAGTCGCCAGGGATGAAGCATTGCTAGCAATTCACCATTTTGGAGGGAAGAGAGTGTTCCAGGGACTTCCAGTTAGGCTCTCCTGCCACAGAAGTCTCCACGCCGTGGGTCAGGGAACCAGCATGGAGTTTCTGCCAGTTACTGAGCATGCTTTTGTCAACTGAACATCAGGAGCTGGGGAATTTACCGTAGAGATAAATTACCGTCTGAGATCCCAGTGTGCTACCATGAGGTGGACACAGGGCACAGCTCCATTTATGACCTGACATGCCTCCACCTCCAGGAAGCCCTCACTCCTAGTGGAGGACTGTCATGATGTGCTGAACCGCCAGGAATTAACGTTAGCTCAGAACCAGTGTTCAATAATTTCAGAAAGGTCTGGGTACATTTCTCTGTGGGGAAGATTCTCAGTGTGTGCCTGTGATGTTATCGCAGGTGACCAGCCTCCCCTTCATTCAAGGAGCTTTGGGTCTTTTGAGTCAAGGCTGGAATTAAGCAAGGGGCAATGGAGTTATTAAACAAGTATTTATTGAACATCTACTATGTGCTAGGATGCCTGTGATGTTATCGCAGGTGACCAGCCTCCCCTTCATTCAAGGAGCTTTGGGTCTTTTGAGTCAAGGCTGGTATTAAGCAAGGGGCAATGGAGTTATTAAACAAGTATTTATTGAACATCTACTATGTGCTAGGCACTAATGGAGACTTCTGTTCATCAGACCGAGTTTTAAAAATATTTTTTACATTTTTATCAACATGACACACGTCAGCACTAATGGAGACTTCTGTTCATCAGACCGAGTTTTAAAAATATTTTTTACATTTTTATCAACATGACACACGTCAAACAGGACCCACTGGCGTTGCTTATTGATCTTAGTACTAGCGGCCCCATGAGCGGTTTGCCAGTGCCTGGAAGCCCCGACATCAAAACATCCTGGTGCCGCTGGCACTGGCATGCTGCCTCTCATCCTTTGCCTCGCCAGCTCCGCCACTCCCATCTGTGAGATTCCAATCGGGAGGGTCTTTCATCAGCATCCCCAGCTGACAGAGAACAGCATCTGCAGCAGTTTTCCAAGATGCTGGCATTCTCCTTGCTAAAGTATTTCTCAGTGCCTTGGGTTGGGCATGTCTTCTTGGCTCTTCCTGGGGACAAGGTTAGGGGGTGGTGAGCGGGTTGCTCTTGATCAATCCACACCAACACTGTGTCTCTTCAGATATCTGGATACCTTCACGACATTTTTGGCTTTTTAGTTTCATTTAGTGGGGCAACTGTCCATCAGCCGAGAGATCACTTGCTAGGATGCCTTCCTGCTGTTGGAGCTGGCTCATGAGCTCCAGAATGGAGAGACCCTGAGCCATGGAGAGGCTGGTCTCCCTGGACAACAGTGGGCAGGGCAGACTGGGCACAGGAGGGAGCTGCCTTCCAAGAGGCCCTTGGCATCTCCCCAGGGCTGCATCTCTGGCCATCCTTAGCTGTGTTGCTGCTCAGAGGCTCCAGTGTTCTCCCTCTGGCCATTGGCTCTGTGAGGGCAGGGCCAGGGCTGGAGCATAGTGTGTCCTTGGGGAATGCATGCTGAACCTGTGAATGGCCAGGTCAGAGCCCCAAGGGGGCCCCTTAGTCCAGAGGACCTATTCAGGCCTGCCTGGTAGATGGTTCTAGAGATGTGGACTTCTGAAACCTTCTCTGGAAACTTGGGCCGAGCTTAGCCCTGGTCTCTGGGCAAGGCGTGGGCCAGCCTCTCTGCCTCTGCTTGTCCTCCCCTCAGCTTGGCCAGTGACTTCAGCGTCCCTACTGCTTGCTGCAAACTCAGCCCTTTACGGGCCACCTGCGACTCCAGCCACTGTCTATGACCCAGGAGGTGCTGGAGCACCCAGAGGGTTTGGATTCATTCTTGGTCTCCTGTGGGAGTGGCTGAACCCAGATGTTCTGTTTGGTTCACCTGCCTAGTGGAACTAGCTCCCTGGCTCAGAGAAGTGCTCTGCCCCTCAGCAGCCCTTACATGGTTTCTTCGTCTATGAAATGAGCCCCGGCCCTCCCCTCCTGCCAGTTGTAAGGTGGCAAGGTTTAAATGATGCTGCTGTTCTGGCCCTGTGCCTGGATCCTGGACCCTCTTGGGGTACCCAGTTTGAGCCTTCTGGGGTGGGGGTGGTGCTGCCCTTGAGGCCCTGAGGCCCCTCATCTGGTGACTCAGGTCACATGTCATGGGAGCAGGGTTCCCCCATGCTCACAGGCTGCCCTGAGGTGCATCCCCACTGCACCAGTCCCCTTACCCGTTTCTCCTTTAGGATGTAGCGATACCTCCTCCTGAGGGTCTACCTTGATGTCTCCCTCCCTTGCCTTCTGGTCCCTTCTTGCTGCCATCTTCTGTCATAGGAGCATACTAGATTATACTGTCCCTCGCCCCTCCACACACACGTTCACTTAAACATCCCTTTATTAAGGGTCTGGTTACTGATGTATCTACTTACTGTTCTCAGAAGACCCCATGACTGCACATTCTCATTTCCCTTTTCCCCAAGTTCCCAGTTTTTCCATCTTACTTTCACGAAGGACGTGCTATAAACAATAATACAAAAGCAAGCCATCTCATATCCCACATGCCATCGTATGAAAGTCCCACACCAGAGTGAAAATTGCTTCTATGGTGCTTAATAATTAATGAATATATTAATTCAAACGCAGCCATACGTAATACTGAGAGATAGGTTTATGGGTGTTCATTTTATCATGATTTCAGGACTTAATATAGAAACATATTTTGCTTTTGCATATCATAGATTACATAATTTAAAAACCACCCAGATAGTAAACCAATTGGCATAAACAGGAAATAGGATAAAAGGAACAATTAGAGACATCCTTTTCTTGTTCTTATGCACTTGATCTCCGAGGTGGTGCCAGTGTGGGGTCGGGGAGGCGAGGAGGAGAGTGGCTGGCTCCCCAGTCGCCTCTGAGTGCATAGGGCTGTTACTGGTTTTGTGTCTGCTTTGGCCTCCTGCCTGGCGAGAAGCATGAGAGCATCTTCCAGGCAGGAAGGTGTCTGATTCGGCTTGACAGACGGACCTGGATGGGGCAGTGCTCAGTGGCTCTGGTGAAATAAATGACGGGACTGTGAGCATTGAGTATGACTGACGAGTGAGTGCATAGCTTCCTTGATGCCTGGCCAGCGGCACATCAAGTCAGCAGCCATGCCCAGGCCGAGTGGGTCAGAATTTAGGGCTGGGGCTCAGGCACTAGTTTCTGGACTCCCTGGTGGCTCTGCCTGGAGCTGCCTGCAGCTGTCCATCAGAACAAGGCTTTCTCAGTGCTTCTCTAGACTAAGGGGAAGCTGAGATCAGACCACATGATACCATCAACCCCTACATTGCCTAGTTTCTGGACTCCCTGGTGGCTCTGCCTGGAGCTGCCTGCAGCTGTCCATCAGAACAAGGCTTTCTCAGGGCTTCTCTAGACTAAGGGGAAGCTGAGATCAGACCACATGATACCATCAACCCCTACATTGCCCTGTTGTCACAGAGGTGGGGGCACAGCCCTGCTGGCTGGGTAAGAATATAGGTGAACCTCAGCAGTAAACCCCTGTAGACTCTGCCCACCCGGCCAGCTCAAAACGCCTTGGGTATCAGCCACATTTGTACCAAATAGGCTGATCGTCCCTCTCAGACAGCTATTTGCCTGTGAGGTATGGATTTCCTGCACTTGAGAAATGGTCTCCACGGAGCAAGGCCTGGGACTGGAAGCCGCCCCTCTTCCCGGGGTCCCTTCGCATTGGTGACAGCCCATGGGAGCCCCTGGGTGGGCCAGCCCTCCCACAGAGCTCTATGCCCTTGGACACCTTCATTTAACCCCTCCACCCCAGAGTTGTGTGAAAGTTCAATGAGATGATAAAACCAAGGGAAAGCATGTAAATTGTGGTGCACAGAGAGAGCGCCCGACGATTATTAGTTAGCACCTCACACCCCCTACCATCTCTTTCTCTCTTCCCCAGTACAAATGTTTTTTCTTGTAACCAGTGGAGTTGAGTGGAAAACCGTCTCTGAAACTTGGCCCAGTGAGGCATGCTAGACTGATGTTACTAGCTACAGCTCCTGATCTGGGCAGAAAGTGTGTCTTCACAGAGGAGCCTGCCTGTTAGGACACCTGCCTCGGAGCACCGTCGGTGCCGCCAAGGGGAGAAGCAGAGTCCTGTGGGTGGAGGTTTCCTCCGGGTGAAGAGTGGGGCTCCTGAGGAGAACTGGAAACAACTCAGAGGGCAGTACATCCATGCTGTGGAAGCCTACACAGCAGTAAAAAGGAATAAACTGCACTATACACACCGATCCAGGTGGATCACCAGGGAATGAGGCCAAATGAGAGAAGCCAGACAGACTGTGCGATTAGATCATACTATACGATCTGAAATGCTAGACAATACATGTGAATTTATAGGGACAGAAAGAACGTGAATGGTTGCCTGGGGACAGGGCGAGGGGCAGGTGGGGGCAGGAGGGCAGGCTGAGGGAAAACACGAGGGGTAGAGACTCATTGTTTTGATTGTGGTGATGATTTCATGGAGCAGACACATGTCAAAACCATCGCTTTGTGCCTTCAGCGAGTGCAGTGGATTGAGAGTCAGTTACACCTCAATGGAGCCAGGCCCGCCTCTGGCCAGGCAGGTTCTGTTTCCCTGACAGATCTGGCCTGAGATCCCTCGGCCCACTCAGAGAGCTCCTCTCACCCTGAACACAGCCCCTTGCTTTCTTCATCCCCTCCATTGGTGCCTCATGCACGGGGACTAGGATGGTCATGGGGCAGCAGACAGGCAGGGAAATGAAGGCTCTGTCCAGCAGAGATGAAGTAGTTCCAGCCTCCTTGACTGAGTGCTCTGCATGAGGCCCCATTAGAGCCAGGCACATCTGCGCGTCATCAACAGTGTGTCATTTCTGGCTGGAGCCCTGAGGACCAGAAGGCCTGGGGTGACTGACCATCAGAGACCTTTGCACCTGGGAGTCTGCTCGTCTCTGGAGTTGGGACCTGCCAATGCCAACTGCCAGGGGGACAAGACTGCTGGACGTGGGCTCTGCCTCCCCACCCCATTCGGCCATGCACCTTAGGCCATTCTCTCCTCTCAGCCCCCCAGGCCACTGCTCTCTCCACAGAGACCAGCAGGAACATGCCTGCCAGGGCTTGACTCCCACCACTGGGAGGCACACACCCAGCGGATGGTGTGAGAAAGGACTTGTGGTGGGACTTGAGCCTGGTGAGGGAGGTTTTAAGGAAGCAGGGCTTTGCTCTGGATTGAATGTGGTCAAGAAGCGGGGACAGTCCTATGATGGGGCATCTTTCTTTAGAAGGCAGGAGGAAGGAAGCCAGGCTAAGCTGCGAGTGGTAAAGCAGCGTCCGTCGCTCAGGGGACTGTTGGGGCTGTTGTGGCCTGGACAGTGTGCATGCTTGTGCTCAGACGTGAGCACTGAGGGACTTGTTCTTGTCTTGACCCATCACGGTCAGAGTGTTCTGTGACATCGTTTATGTTCAATGGAGCACCAGGGCCCGGCTCCTGTGGGTCAGGGGCTGCTGTTCTCTTTCCTGCTGTCTTGGAAATGAGGAGGTTGGACCAGATCCGTAGGGTGCAAATCCAAACTATTCACAAACGTGTACCGAGGCCACTCCTGTCCCAGTGACTCGATTCCCCAGAGGAGGCCTGAGCAGGTCTTTCAGGAGAAGCCCCGGGGTAAGTGTGATGTGCACCGTGGCTAAGAGCCCTGGGTCTACTCCTGACTTGCTGAGTCCAGTGAGGTGTTGCTCTGTGCCTCTCCCCACCCCTGCCCCAACCCAGCCAGCTCCACCCTCCAGAAGCAGGTTCTCCCTCCCCTCTCCTCCCCTCCCAGGAATCTGGCCTTTCCTGGCACTGCTCCGTGCCTGAGCCACATCTGACAAACTAGGCAATCTTAGTGAGTGGGGGCAGCTCGGGACCCTGCATGTTTCCCATTATGTCTGCTTTTAGCTGGAGGGTGAATGCTTCAACCCTGAGAAGGCCAGAGGGAGACACTGGAGTCCTCATGGCCAACCTGGAGGCACCATACAATCCTAACTGTGCAAATTTGGTGTGATTTAATCATTCAGACCCTCAGTATTTGTGTCTGTAAAATGGAGATAATAACTGCCCCTCTCTGTAAGGTGGTTGTGAAAGTCACAAGTACCAACGTTTGTAGGATGGAGAGTGGATGGAGACTGTTGACCACTGAGTGGTCAACAGTGTGGCCCCTTCCTGGTTTTCTACCCCCAAGCCTGGCCGCAAGTACCAACATTTGTAGGATGGAGAGTGGATGGAGAGTGTTGACCACTGAGTGGTCAACAGTGTGGCCCCTTCCTGGTTTTCTACCCCCAAGCCTGGCCCTAAGGGCTACACACCGAGGCAGGAGTACATTTGGCCCCCTGTCCACTCCTGGGTCCACCCAGGTCCCTCTCTTTCTGTGAGTTCTGGAGGTGATAAAATATCAGGTGAGGGTTCACCAGGAATGCACTGGCTTAGAGAAGGTGCGTCCTCTGGCTGGAGGGCAGTGAGTCAGGCATGAAGGGCAGCCCAGGAAGGCTACTCTGAAAGGACAGCTGACCCACACCTGTGCTGGCAGGTGCCTCCCTACCCTGCTCCACCGCCCAGACACGGCCTCCCCTGACACGAGGGACTGTGTGGCTCTGACCTTCCCCAGGGAACCTCTGAGAGGCTGGGCAGGGGGTTCTGAGTCTGTGGGCAGACGCGTGTGGCCAGTCAGCTCTGGGTGAGACTGACTGGCCAAATGGAGACCACAGGCGTGTGAGCCACGTGGGGGAGCAGGAGCTCCTCAACAGGAAGAGGAAGGGAGTCACCTGAGGACAGTGAGGGCCCCTGCACAGGAGGGAGGGCTGAAGGGCTGGTCTCTGAAGTGAGAACAGGCTGTCTTTGTAAGGTGGTGGTATTTGCCTGGATGGCAAAGCTTCTTGACTTCAGAGGCGCTGCAGCAAGCCTGCAGGGCAAACGCGCCTTCCTGCCCGCAGCTGCCCTCTGACACTGGGAGGGCAGCGACCTGCTCAGGCCGGCTCAAGTATACTGACTTGAACCCAGAAGTTCNACTGGGAGGGCAGCGACCTGCTCAGGCCGGCTCAAGTATACTGACTTGAACCCAGAAGTTCGCTTTATTCTCTCCGACACACAGAATTTGCTGAGTCCCATTTGATTCCAGGCCCTGTTCCAGGCCGACTAAGCCATCAGCGAGACACAGCCTTGCCGGTGTCCCAGATAGGTGGTCTGAACTCTTCTGGGTGTAAAATGGTCAGCAACCCTTCTGAGGGTTCGGCAAAGGCCCTGGGCCCTCATGCTGAAAACACTCCCCATGCTTGTGTGCATTCGCCTTCCGCGCCCGATTTCAGAGGCCCATGGAGCCTGTGTACAGCGGCCGAGGCCCCTGCTGTGGACCAGCAGCTGCTGTGGGCCAGCGCCAGGGTTTATACTTTCTTTTACCTCCCTTCAGTGCCCAGCACAAGGCTTTGAGTGATGCTGGGGCTTTGTGCATATTTCAGTGAGGAGGCGTCGCCCGTCCATGTGCCCAGGCTGGTGGGGAGAGGACAGCTTGTGGGCTCTCACCTGCTGCCCTGCACTTCTACCTCTGCGTCTGCAGCCCAGAACAGCACCTCCTCCCACCCCTCCCTTCGGAACTGGTGGCCTGGGTTCTGACTCCAATGGCCCCTTTCAGTTCCCACCTGCTGTGGGCCAGCGCCAGGGTTTATACTTTCTTTTACCTCCCTTCAGTGCCCAGCACAAGGCTTTGAGTGATGCTGGGGCTTTGTGCATATTTCAGTGAGGAGGCGTCGCCCGTCCATGTGCCCAGGCTGGTGGGGAGAGGACAGCTTGTGGGCTCTCACCTGCTGCCCTGCACTTCCCACCTCTGCGTCTGCAGCCCAGAACAGCACCTCCTCCCACCCTTCCCTTTGGAACTGGTGGCCTGGGTTCTGACTCCAATGGCCCCTTTCAGTTCCCACCCTTAGTTTGTTTCTCTCTACAATGTGCCCACCTTGCAGGGCTCCCCTGAGGAGTCACGGAGAGTGTCAGGAAAGCTGGGGAAGGTTTGGGGAGAGGACACCTGCTTTGCTGGGTATTTAATGTCATGCCAGAGAGGTAGAGATGGTGGGCAGAGTGGGGAGACTCTGGGACGCAGGGACATTTCCTGCATGGCTGTCTCCTATGTGGGGGTCACGGCTTTGCTGTCTGTAGAGACAGCCTTGACTGGTTTAGTTTAACACTTCTGAAATCAAGATGTGCCCCTGAGGAGTCACGGAGAGTGTCAGGAAAGCTGGGGAAGGTTTGGGGAGAGGACACCTGCCTTGCTGGGTATTTAATGTCATGCCAGAGAGATAGAGATGGTGGGCAGAGTGGGGAGGCTCTGGGACGCAGGGACATTTCCTGCATGGCTGTCTCCTGTGTGGGGGTCACTGCTTTGCTGTCTGTAGAGACAGCCTTGACTGGTTTAGTTTAATACTTCTGAAATCAAGATGTATTAATAATTGATGTGTATATTTATTGTAGTGATTTCTTCTTCCCTTTCAAGAGCTATCGTTAACTTAGTGGCATCTCTGTATGCAGGAAACAAGAGAGTTGTAAATTGCACAGGTGTCGGGAAACAGCCTATGACATCCCCATGGAGGCCCAGTCCTGGAACCCACCGGGAGCCCCCTTACTGCCGGATCAGGCCTGTTGGAGGTTTGTGAAGAAGCCTACACTTCCAGGACAACAAGTACCCCAGGGAGGAAGGAACCCATTCCTCATGTATTCCCATGAAGCGCCCCCACCCCAGCCCCAATGCCACCTGTATCACATCTTACCAGAAGTGTGTGATCAGGCTGGTTTCTGTGTCTCATGGAGGAGGCAGCCATTTGACTGGCATGTGTTCTGTCCCTGGCACTCTTCATGTGGATGGGGTCACCTCCCAGATACCTCAGGGAGCAGGTGTTTGTGGTAACACCCATGGCCTGAGTCTGCCTAGAGAGTGCTGTCACAGCCCATGTCTGGGTGGCCCCATGCAAGGCATTGTTCTCTTTGCTTTTCCCCCTCACATGAGCCGAGTCCCGAGACCCCCTCCAGCTTATGCTTGGTCCAGCATCCAGTGGTTGTGGACCATTGGATCCAATCAGATCCCTCCAGATTGGCCCAATGCATCTCTTCAGTAAGGACACACAGGCTCCTGGTGGATGGGGCCATCTGGGTCCACTTACATGCGGAATCACCATGGGTCACATGGTAAAGCACATGGCGGCCAGTGGATAGCGGGGACAGACTGTGGGAGCAGCAGAGCTCCTAGCAGGAGTGCAACAAGCAGACAGGGAGGTGTCCCAGCCTGTCATCTTATCTTCATTATGCCCTCATGGTGGAGGCCTCACTCAGTAAAGAGAGGACTAAAGACAGGATTCAACGTCAACTCTATCCCATGCTGCAGGCTTTCCAATGAGAACCCTTCTGATGACATTCTGGGGCTGTCCTGGGCTTCTGTCATGAATGTGCTTCTGTGGGCGTTGACTGTGTCAGTGGGAGAGGCTTCTGTCCCTGCGCGGGATCAGCCCCAGGCCCCATGGTGTAGCTGGCAGAGCACCTGTGTTTTTACATGGGGCAGTTCACAGTTCTCAGTGCCTCTGAGTGGGTTTATCTTGCTGCATGGCTGGAGTAGTCACCCCACTGGGTCCCCCTTGCAGACCTGACAGAAGGGCAGCTGTGATGTGAGTTCCCCAGCTTTTTGTGGTGTGTGGGACACTAATTCAACCCTGGGGGTCCTGACCACTATTGACTTGCAGGAGAGTTTGCACATGAAGGAGGATGGTTGGGACAGGAAGGTTTCTCCATGCCCAGAGATCAGTGTGTGCCTCTCCCGCCTTGTTCTTGTGGTGGGGGGTGCAGCTGTGACCTGGGAACGCAGGGCAGAGAGGCCACTAATCAGGATGTGTCTGTAGCTGGTGACAGGCATCGTCTGCCAGCCAGGGTGGGGCCAGCTGTTGTTGGGAGGGAGTCTGTGCTGCCTTCACAGCCAGCATCGGTTTGCATCAGTAAGTAGTTCAGAGCTGTTGCCCAGGCGGCTGTGCCTTCGCAGAGAAAGGAAGCCCATGCTCTTCCCCGTGAGATGGGCGGCTGGGAAATGTGGATGGGAACGTGCTCTCAGCCAGGACCTGGCACAGTTCCTGCAGATTGGGGTACATCTCCTTTGCTGCATCTGTGGAGGGCGGCCCCTCCTGCCCTGCTGGGAACCTGGAACTATAGTCTGCTGTCAGGCCTGGGCTGTGTTGTCTCTGGCCCCAGAGCATGAGTGGGGCAAACTGGGGCCTCCAGTCTGTCCGCAAAGCGGCAGGTCAGAGCTTGGTGCTTTGTGGCCACAGGAAGAAGCAGAGTGATGTCACCAATGCGGCAAAGGTGATTGTGATCCTTCTCACTGCTGCCGGCCTCAGCTCACTCATGAGCGAGAGCAAGTCCCTAACCCTCTCAGGGCTTCCAAGGACACAGCCAGCAGGAAAGGCAGGGATATTAAGACTTGTTCTGCCAGTATCTCAGAGTTTCTGTAAGGCTCCAATGAGATATCGTGAGTTAGTGTTTGTGTAAGTGAGACTGGGAGTCACAGAGACCTGGTCCAGATGCAAATGCTACCACTTAGTGCCCTGGGCAAGTTGCTTTGCTGTTCTGAGCTTCAGTTTCCTTATCTGCAGAATAAAGAGAGTCAGACCTGCCTCATCTTAGGATTAAATGATGTCTGGAAAGCACAGAACACATGGTAAGTTCATTATCCATAGCTATTTTCTTATCACAGGTGTTATTTTTGCAACAGGGGATGCAAATCCTTCCTACCACACAACTTTTATTCTGTCAAGAGTTTGCTGAGCACCTGCTTCATGGCAGGCACTGTGCTGGGGCTGGAGACCTGAGGGGCTGAGACAGGTGGGCTGATAGCAGCAGCAGCAGCAGCAGCGTCTCCTGTGCAGTCAGGGATACAACCAAGAGATGGGTGGCGTTGGAGAGCCCAGGAGAGGAGGTGCTCAACCCTAGCAGACGGGACAGAAAGGACTTGGGGAGCCGTGGAGACTGACAGGTGACCAGAACAACATGCAGCAGTGTGGGAAGCACAGTGTCAGGGGTGCTGTTCTGCCTGCAAAACCTCCAAGAAAGCTGCATGGATAAGGCCATACCTGAGCCAGACTGAAGAGTGAGCCTGAGGGAGCCTGGCCGAGAAGGTGGGGACGACATGTGTGAAGGCAGAGAACAAGCAAGGTCTGTGTTGGGAGCAGTGGGAATCTCCAGAGGAGACCCACAGGATGGGAAGAGAGACATCTGGAAGCTGAGCAGGCCAGGACAGGCCTGAATCCTGACATTTCCTGAGGACAGTGGAGAGCCAGCATGGGGAAGTCAGATGCGGGTTGTGCTGAGACCTGAGGCATTGCCAGCAGGTGCAAGAGCCACTGCTCGTCGAAGGCATGGTCCAGCCTTGCTCCGGGAGCCCAGAGCCCAGGAGCGGAATGGAGAAGGGCTTAAAGTCTCGGCAGCCAGGAGGACAATATCAAAAGGCCCATCAGTCTCCAAGGGTCCACGCAAACTTCTCCCTGGAGGTCCTGGGCCTGCTACCAGTACCACCCAAGAAGCTTCTGAGGATCAGGGAAGAACTGCCACCTTCCAGTAGCATGAGGCTCCCATGTCAAGGGCCCCAACATGGTTCACCAAGGCCACATCAGGCACCAAGGCCATGTGTGGTTGTTTCTTTGGTTTCCGGGGGGCCCTGTCACAGCCCTGCCCAGCCTTTCCCACTGAGATACTTACAAATGGTGCCACAAGGACCGCCTGGGGGCCCCATCCGAAGGCCCGATTTGGGGCTTGCTAGAGGGAAGCCCCATAATGGTTCACAATCTAAGGTTAACATGCATGTGGCTAGTGATGAATCTGCGAGGACAGAAAATTCAGAGTAACATCTGGAGCAGGGCAGCAGGGCTGAGCACGGAGCTCCATCTTCATCTCCCGCTGTGAGGTCGATGTGTCACCCTGGGCATGTCATTTAGCCTGACCTTCATCTTCTCACCTGGAACATGCTGCTTACATCACAGAGTCATTGTTCAGACTTAATGAGCTACAAGGTGAGGATTAGAGAAGGCATCTTGTGCTGGCACCTCTCCCTTCCTTTCCAACCTTCAATCACGTGCCCCTCTGCAAAGCACAAAGGCCAGTACTTCACAGGTACTATGAGAAAGATGCATGTCTCTGCTCGGCAGGTCTGTCCCTCAAATGTGTCACCCAGGGACAAGCTGCTGAGAAAGGCATGGGCTACATGTGGTCCTGGCATCTGTGCACATCAACTTCTAGGAACAACAGCTTCTCTTCCTGTCTTTGACTATCCTAGGGTGTGTGGCACCATCTACCCCTCTTCAGCAGGCCTGGGGCACAATGCAATGATGGGGCAGGTGAGCAGCACCTTCCTTTGGGTCCATTGCTATGGGAAAGCCACACCAGCCCCATTAACATCCCAGGAATGGTGGATCTATACAGTGTGGGTCAGGAGGTGAACTAGAGGGCACTGGCCATAAGAGAGAAAATATGGTGAGCTTAGTTAGTCTCCATGGATAGACAGAGCAGGCCTGGGTGTCAGGACACTTGCAGTCTGATCCTAGCCCTGCCAGAACCTTGCTGTGAGATTTTGGGCAAGTCACTTAACCTCGGTCCTCTGACCTGTCAAATGGGAATGTCCTCTATCCTGCTCATTTCATAGGGTTATTGTGAAGATGAAATCTGATGATGTGTGTGGAAATAGCTTAGGAAGCACGTAAACATGATTGATAAAAAAGAAAGGGTAAATAAAAAGTTATGGCATATTCACAAAAAATGGTTAATAAAATTCATAAAAAATGCCACAGGATAATATTTAATGACATGAGAAAATGTTCACAATCTACTGTGAGGCCAAATAATATAACAAAAGCTGTAAGGTATGTTAAAGTGTTGAAACTACAGGTCAAACCCTGTTCTGGGTGCTTGGGAACCTGCAGTGGCACAGGCAGAAGCCCCTGGCCTGGGGATTAGGGGGTGGGGCGTCCTCTGGCAGGCAGGGCAAATCACACATGTTCATTCTGTGGAGGGATGCCCCATAAACCTGAGGTCATCATGCCTCACCTCTCCCTGGGAAAGGGGGTGGGGCACACCCCAGGGAAGCTCTGCCCCAGCAGGTATGGCCAAGAGGACAGGGCTCTCACTCCCTCCCACTCCCAGTCTGGTGCTTTGGTTTCACCCCAGGAGGGGCAGGTTGCTGGTGTTCTCATTCTCCAGCCCCATGTTGCAGAAGCTCTATTCCTGGAAGGTTCTGCCTCAATATCTGGGGCTCCCTTCCACACCCAGACCCCACTACAGGGTAGAAGGCTGTTCTAGAAACAGCAGGCTGGGAATATTGGAGCCCCCATTACCCCTTGCCCAGCTCACTCATAGGATGGAGGTTCCATGCCAGGAGGGTCAAGCTGAGAAGACTAGGGTCTGCCAGCCAGCCAGTGCCTGCTGGTAGGGTGGGAATGCCACTTGGGAAACGAAGAACCCCACCTCCAGCCCTATGCCTGGTGCAGGGATTCTGCTCACAGGAAAAGGCAGGCCACGAGGAACAGAAAGTAGAGAACTCCTTGCCTGTGGGTATTGCCAAAAACAGTGGAGATCTCAGTGGAGTGCAATTAAGAGGAAGCTGGTAGCTTCATTCACTAGGACCCACAGCACTTGGAAAAACTGTTATACTCATGGTTATGGCTTATTACTGTGAAGAGACACAGATTTAAATTGGCAAAGGGAAAGGTGCATGGAGTAGAGTCAGGAGATACCAGGTGCAAGTTTTCAGGTGTCCCCTCCCAGTGGAGTTGCACACAGTGCTTAATTCCCCAGTAATGATGTGTGACATATGTGAAGTGTTGCAACCAGGGAAGCTCACCTGAGTCTTGGAGTCCAGGGTTATATTGGGGTCAGTCATATAGATATGAGTACCTGCATGACTGACCTTAGCTATTTAAACTCCAGCACCCTAGAGGTCATACTGGTTCAGCATGGCCCAGAGCCTCAGAGGTGATCTCCCAGGATCTATGGAGGGGTCAGTTTTTTCTTTGGAATGTGCAGAATTTAAGTAACCCATGCCTGCTGAGTTAACTCTTTATTGCTCACTTCAAGAAATGGGCAAAGGGAAGAGCAACCAGAAGTTTAAACAAATAAACAATTGACCAAACATCAACAACCCACAGGGGAGGTAATGCTGTCAGAGTTGCTACAGCACATTATCCGAAATGTTCAGTCTTCATCAATAAAAGTAACAACAACAACAAAATACAACAACAATTGACCAAACATCAACAACCCACAGGGGAGGTAATGCTGTCAGAGTTGCTACAGCACGTTATCCGAAATGTTCAGTCTTCATCAATAAAAGTAACAACAACAACAAAATACAAGACATGCAAAGAAGCAGGAAAGTGTGACCCATACACAGGGAAAAGAGCAGCAATAGAAACACCTTTGAAGGGGCATCAAGACTTCTAAGTAGGGCCGGCCCGGTGGCGCACTGCTACAGTGCGCCGCTTGGGAGCGCGGCGGC